>NC_091458.1:5425317-5656739 GCF_027789765.1 Dendropsophus ebraccatus | reverse complement strand
TCCCTTATAGATGCCCCCTCTTCTCCCCCCCTTCCCTTATAGATGCCCCCCCTTCTCTTCCCCCCATTATAGATGCCCCCCCCCCTTCTCTTCCCCCCATTATAGATGCCCCCCCCCCTTTCCTCTATGCTAAGCAATATTTAAAAAAAAACAACACACAAACTCACCTGACAACCCGCTCCGGCGATCCTCTTCTTCTTCAGGCGCTGTCCCCGGCTGATGCGCGGCTGCCGGGGGTGTCCCCGTCCTATCCCCGGCAGCGCGGCGCGTCAGTGAGCTCCCTGTACGCCGGGGCTGTGACTTCTGACACAGGAAGCGTCTCTGACGTGCGCTTCCTGTGCCGGAAGTCAGGGCCCCAGGCAGCTCACTGATGCGCCGCGCTGCCGGGGATAGGACGGGACACCCCCGGCAGCCGCGCATCAGCCGCGCATCTTAAAGAGACAGCGCGCTGCCGCCGGGGCCAGTCGCAAATGGCGCCCAGATTAATAAATCTGGGCGCCATTTGCAAAATGTCGGTCGCATTGGCGACCATTTTGGTCGCCATCTGGAGCCCTGCACACTATAGATATACACTATATATAATACACACACTATAGATATACACTATATATAATACACACACTATAGATATACACTATATATAATACACACACTATAGATATACACTATATATAATACACACACTATAGATATACACTATATATAATACACACTATAGATATACACTATATATAATACACACTATAGATATACACTATATATAATACACACACTATAGATATACACTATATATAATACACACTATAGATATACACTATATATAATACACACTATAGATATACACTATATATAATACACACTATAGATATACACTATATATAATACACACACTCTAGATATACACTATATATAATACACACTATAGATATACACTATATATAATACACACTATAGATATACACTATATATAATACACACACTATAGATATACACTATATATAATACACACACTATAGATATACACTATATATAATACACACTATAGATATACACTATATATATAATATACACTATAGATATACACTATATATAATACACACTATAGATATACACTATATATAATACACACACTATAGATATACACTATATATAATACACACTATAGATATACACTATATATAATACATACACTATAGATATACACTATATATAATACACACACTATAGATATACACTATATATAATACACACACTATAGATATACACTATATATAATACACACTATAGATATACACTATATATAATACACACTATAGATATACACTATATATATATAATACACACACTATAGATATACACTATATATAATACACACTATAGATATACACTATATATAATACACACTATAGATATACACTATATATAATACACACTATAGATATACACTATATATAATACACACACTATAGATATACACTATATATAATACACACTATAGATATACACTATATATAATACAGACACTATAGATATACGCTATATATAATACACACACTATAGATATACACTATATATAATACACACACTATAGATATACACTATATATAATACACACACTATAGATATACACTATATATAATACACACTATAGATATACACTATATATAATACACACTATAGATATACACTATATATAATACACACTATAGATATACACTATATATATAATACACACTATAGATATACACTATATATATAATACACACTATAGATATACACTATATATAATACACACAATAGATATACACTATATATAATACACACTATAGATATACACTATATATAATACACACTATAGATATACACTATATATAATACACACACTATAGATATACACTATATATAATACACACACTATAGATATACACTATATATAATACACACACTATAGATATACACTATATATAATACACACACTATAGATATACACTATATATAATACACACTATAGATATACACTATATACATACCTCCCAACTTTTGCAAAGAGCAAAGAGGGACATGTGCGCCGCGGTCCCCATAGCCACGCCCCCATAGCGACCCTCCATAGCCACGCCCCCATAGCAACCCTCCATAGCCACTCCCCTACAGTCACCACATGCAAGAATCCAATCCCCCATATAGTGTCCCACATAGTATCCAATGCCCCCATATAGAGCCCCACATAGTAGCCTATGCCCCCATATAGTGCCCCACATAGTAGCCAATGCCCCCATATAGTGCCCCACATAGTAGCCAATCCCCCCATATAGTTCCCCACATAGTAGCCAATCCCCCCATATAGTGCCCACATAGTAGCCAATCCCCACATAGTGCCCCACATAGTAGCCAATCCCCACATAGTAGCTAATGCCCCCATATAGTGCCCCACATATTATACAATCCCCCATATAGAGCCCCACATAGTAGCCAATGCCCCCATATAGTGCCCCACATAGTAGCCAATCCCCCATATATGCCCACATAGTAGCCAATCCCCCCATATAGTGCCCCACATAGTAGCCAATCCCCATATAGTGCCCCACATAGTAGCCAATCCCCATATAGTGCCCCACATAGTAGCCAATCCCCATATAGTGCCCCACATAGTAGCTAATCCCTCCATATAGTGCCCCACATAGTAGCCAATCCCTCCATATAGTGCCCCACATAGTAGCCAATCCCCATATAGTGCCCCACATAGTAGCTAATCCCTCCATATAGTGCCCCACATAGTAGCCAATCCCTCCATATAGTGCCCCACATAGTAGCCAATCCCCCATAGAGTGCCCCACATAGTAGCCAATCCCCCATATATGCCCCACATAGTAGCCAAACTCCCATAGAGTGCCCACATAGTAGCCAATGCCCCCAAATATGCCCCACATAGTAGCCAATGCCCCCAAATATGCCCCACATAGTAGCCAATGCCCCCATATATGCCCCACATAGTAGCCAATCCCCCCATATAGTGCCCCACATAGTAGCCAATCCCTCCATATAGTGCCCCACATAGTAGCCAATCCCTCCATATAGTGCCCCACATAGTAGCCAATCCCCATATAGTGCCCCACATAGTAGCTAATCCCTCCATATAGTGCCCCACATAGTAGCCAATCCCCCATAGAGTGCCCCACATAGTAGCCAATCCCCCATATATGCCCCACATAGTAGCCAAACCCCCATAGAGTGCCCACATAGTAGCCAATGCCCCACATAGTAGCCAATGCCCCCAAATATGTCCCACACAGTAGCCAATGCCCCCATATATGCCCCACATAGTAGCCAATCCCCCATATATGCCCCACATAGTAGCCAAACCCCCATAGAGTGCCCACATAGTAGCCAATGCCCACAAATATGCCCCACATAGTAGCCAATGCCCCCAAATATGCCCCACATAGTAGCCAATCCCCCATATATGCCCACATAGTAGCCAATCCCCCATATATGCCCCACATAGTAGCCAATCCCCCATATATGCCCCACATAGTAGCCAATCCCCCATATATGCCCCACATAGTAGCCAATCCCCCATATATGCCCCATAGTAGCCAATTCCCCATATATGCCCCACATAGTAGCCAATCCCCCATATAGTGCCCCACATAGTAGCCAATCCCCCATATAGTGCCCCACATAGTATCCAATGACCCATATAGCGCCCCACAGAGTAGCCAATACCCCCCATTAGTGTGGCCCCAGCGGAAAAAACAAAAAAACTGTAACTCACCTGTCTGCCGGTCCCAGCAGCTCCTCTCCCGGCAGAGCGCGCACTCCCGTCATCCTCCGGGGCGGGCAGCGGGGTATACAGACACTGACTGTGCCGGAAGTGACCTGCAGCCTCTATATGAATTACTTCCGGCACAGTCAGTGTCTCTGTACCCCGCTGCCCGCCCCGGAGGATGATGGGAGTGCGCGCTCTGCCGGGAGAGGAGCTGCTGGGACCGGAGGACAGGTGAGTTACTGGTTTATTGTTTTTTCCGCTGGGGCCACATATAATGCGGGACACGGGGGGCCGTTCCGGGACCGCGGGACAGCACCCCGAAAACGGGACTGTCCCGCGAAATCCGGGACGGTTGGGAGGTATGCTATATATAATACACACACTATAGATATACACTATATATAATACACACACTATAGATATACACTATATATAATACACACACTATAGATATACGCTATATATAACACACACTATAGATATACACTATATATAATACACACTATAGATATACACTATATATATAATACACACACTATAGATATACACTATATATAATACACACACTATAGATATACACTATATATAATACACACTATAGATATACACTATATATATAATACACACACTATAGATATACACTATATATAATACACACTATAGATATACACTATATATAATACACACACTATAGCTATACACTATATATAATACACACACTATAGATATACACTATATATAATACACACTATAGCTATACACTATATATAATACACACACTATAGATATACACTATATATAATACACACTATAGATATACACTGTATATAATACACACACTATAGATATACACTATATATAACACACACTATAGATATACACTATATATAATACGCACTATAGATATACACTATATATAATACACACACTATAGATATACACTATATATAATACACACACTATAGATATACACTATATATAATACACACACTATAGATATACACTATATATAATACACACTATAGATATACACTATATATAATACACACTATAGATATACACTATATATATAATACACACTATAGATATACACTATATATATAATACACACTATAGATATACACTATATATAATACACACTATAGATATACACTATATATAATACACACTATAGATATACACTATATATATAATACACACTATAGATATACACTATATATAATACACACACTATAGATATACACTATATATAATACACACTATAGATATACACTATATATAATACACACACTATAGATATACACTATATATAATACACACACTATAGATATACACTATATATAATACACACACTATAGATATACACTATATATAATACACACTATAGATATACACTATATATAATACACACTATAGATATACACTATATATAATACACACACTATAGATATACACTATATATAATACACACACTATAGATATACACTATATATATAATACACACTATAGATATACACTATATATAATACACACACTATAGATATACACTATATATAATACACACTATAGATATACGCTATATATAATACACACTATAGATATACGCTATATATAATACACACACTATAGATATACACTATATATAATACACACTATAGATATACACTATATATAATACACACTATAGATATACACTATATATAATACACACACTATAGATATACACTATATATAATACACACTATAGATATACACTATATATATAATACACACACTATAGATATACACTATATATAATACACACACTATAGATATACACTATATATAATACACACACTATAGATATACACTATATATAATACACACACTATAGATATACACTATATATAATACACACTATAGATATACGCTATATATAATACACACTATAGATATACGCTATATATAATACACACACTATAGATATACACTATATATAATACACACTATAGATATACACTATATATAATACACACTATAGATATACACTATATATAATACACACACTATAGATATACACTACATATAATACACACTATAGATATACACTATATATATAATACACACACTATAGATATACACTATATATAATACACACACTATAGATATACACTATATATAATACACACTATAGCTATACACTATATATAATACACACACTATAGATATACACTATATATAATACACACTATAGATATACACTATATATAATACAGACACTATAGATATACACTATATATAATACACACTATAGATATACACTATATATAATACACACACTATAGATATACACTATATATAATACACACACTATAGATATACACTATATATAATATACACACTATAGATATACACTATATATAATACACACTATAGATATACACTATATATAATACACACACTATAGATATACACTATATATAATACACACACTATAGATATACACTATATATAATACACACTATAGATATACACTATATATAATACACACTATAGATATACACTATATATAATACACACACTATAGATATACACTATATATAATACACACACTATAGATATACACTATATATAATACACACACTATAGATATACACTATATATAATACACACACTATAGATATACACTATATATAATACACACACTATAGATATACACTATATATAATACACACTATAGATACACACTATATATAATACACACTATAGATATACACTATATATAATATACACTATAGATATACACTATATATAATACACACTATAGATATACACTATATATAATACACACACTATAGATATACACTATATATAATACACACTATAGATATACACTATATATAATACACACACTATAGATATACACTATATATAATACACACTATAGATATACACTATATATAATACACACTATAGATATACACTATATATAATACACACACTATAGATATACACTATATATAATACACTCTATAGATATACACTATATATAATACACACACTATATATATACACTATATATAATACACACACTATAGATATACACTATATATAATACACACACTATAGATACACTATATATAATACACACTATAGATATACACTATATATAATACACACACTATAGATATACACTATATATAATACACACACTATAGATATACACTACATATAATACACACTATAGATATACACTATATATATAATACACACACTATAGATATACACTATATATAATACACACACTATAGATATACACTATATATAATACACACTATAGCTATACACTATATATAATACACACACTATAGATATACACTATATATAATACACACTATAGATATACACTATATATAATACAGACACTATAGATATACACTATATATAATACACACTATAGATATACACTATATATAATACACACACTATAGATATACACTATATATAATACACACACTATAGATATACACTATATATAATATACACACTATAGATATACACTATATATAATACACACTATAGATATACACTATATATAATACACACACTATAGATATACACTATATATAATACACACACTATAGATATACACTATATATAATACACACACTATAGATATACACTATATATAATACACACTATAGATATACACTATATATAATACACACTATAGATATACACTATATATAATACACACACTATAGATATACACTATATATAATACACACACTATAGATATACACTATATATAATACACACACTATAGATATACACTATATATAATACACACACTATAGATATACACTATATATAATACACACACTATAGATATACACTATATATAATACACACACTATAGATATACACTATATATAATACACACTATAGATACACACTATATATAATACACACTATAGATATACACTATATATAATATACACTATAGATATACACTATATATAATACACACTATAGATATACACTATATATAATACACACACTATAGATATACACTATATATAATACACACTATAGATATACACTATATATAATACACACACTATAGATATACACTATATATAATACACACTATAGATATACACTATATATAATACACACTATAGATATACACTATATATAATACACACACTATAGATATACACTATATATAATACACACTATAGATATACACTATATATAATACACACACTATAGATATACACTATATAATACACACACTATAGATATACACTATATATAATACACACTATAGATATACACTATATATAATACACACTATAGATATACACTATATATAATACACACTATAGATATACACTATATAATACACACACTATAGATATACACTATATATAATACACACTATAGATACACACTATATATACATACCTCCCAACTGTCCTGTTTTCGGGGTGCTGTCCCGCGGTCCCGGAACGCCCCCCCGTGTCCCGCTTTATATGTGGCCCCACCGAAAAAACAATAAACCAGTAAATCACCTGTCCTCCGGTCCCAGCAGCTCCTCTCCCGGCAGAGCGCGCACTCCCATCATCCTCCGGGGCGGGCAGCGGAGTACAGAGACACTGACTGTGCCGGAAGTAATTCATATAGAGGCTGCAGGTCACTTCCGGTACAATCAGTGTCTCTGTACCCCGCTGCCCGCCCCGGAGGATGACGGGAGCGCGCGCTCTGCCGGGAGAGGAGCTGCTGGGACCGGTGGACAGGTGAGTTACTGGTTTATTGTTTTTTTAGTCGGGCCACACTAATGGGGGATTGGCTACTATGTGGGGCGCTATATGGGGGCATTGGCTACTATGTGGGGCACTGGCTACTATGTGGGGCGCTATATGGGGGTTGGCTACTATGTGGGCACTATATGGGGGATTGGATAATATGTGGGGCGCTATATGGGGGCATTGGCTACTATGTGGGGCGCTATATGGGGGCATTGGCTACTATGTGGGGCATATATGGGGGATTGGCTACTATGTGGGGCACTATATGGGGGATTGGATACTATGTGGGACACTATATGGGGGATTGGATAATATGTGGGGCACTATATGGGGGATTGGATATGTGGGGCACTATATGGGGGCATTGGCTACTATGTGGGGCACTATATGGGGACTGGCTACTATGTGGGGCACTATATGGGGATTGGATACTATGTGGGGCGCTATATGGGGGCATAGGCTACTATGTAGGGCACTATATGGGGGCATAGGCTACTGTGTGGGGCACTATATGGGGATTGGCTACTATGTGGGGCACTATATGGGGGCATTGGCTACTATGTGGGGCACTATATGGGGGCATAGGCTACTATGTAGGGCATTATATGGGGCATTGGATACTATGTGGGGCACTATATGGGGGGATTGGCTGCTATGTGGGCACTATATGGGGGGATTGGCTACTATGTGGGCACTATATGGGGATTGGCCACTATGTTGGGCACTATATGGGGATTGGCTACTATGTGGGGCACTATATGGGGGATTGGATACTATGTGGGGCACTATATGGAGGATTGGATACTATGTGTGGCACTATAATGGGGGATGGGATACTATGTGTGGCACTATATGGGGGATTGGATACTATGTGTGGCACTATATGGAGGATTGGATACTATGTGTGGCACTATATGGGGGATTGGATACTATGTGTGGCACTATAATGGGGGATTGGATACTATATAGGGAATTTTGGGGGGATTGGATACTGTATAGGGCACTATTCAGTCAGCAGGATGTGGTGACTGTAGGGGAGTGGCTATGGAGGGTCGCAATGGGGGCGTGGCTATGGAGGGTCGCTATGGGGGCGTGGCTATGGAGGGTCGCTATGGGGCGTGGCTAGGGGGACCGCGGCGCACATGTCCCTCTTTGCTCTTTCCAAAAGTTGGGAGGTATGTATATAATACACACTATAGATATACACTATAGATATACACTATATATAATACACACTATAGATATACACTATATATAATACACACTATAGATATACACTATATATAATACACACACTATAGATATACACTATATATAATACACACACTATAGATATACACTATATATAATACACACACTATAGATATACACTATATATATAATACACACTATAGATATACACTATATATAATACACACTATAGATATACACTATATATAATACACACACTATAGATATACACTATATATAATACACACACTATAGATATACGCTATATATAATACACACACTATAGATATACACTATATATAATACACACACTATAGATATACACTATATATAATACACACACTATAGATATACACTCTATATAATACACACTATAGATATTACACTATATATAATACACACACTATAGATATACACTATATATAATACACACTATAGATATACACTATATATATTACACACACTATAGATATACACTATATATAATACACACACTATAGATATACACTATATATAATACACACACTATAGATACACACTATATATAATACACACACTATAGATATACACTCTATATAATACACACACTATAGATATACACTATATATAATACACACTATAGATATACACTATATATATTACACACACTATAGATATACACTATATATAATACACACACTATAGATATACACTATATATAATACACACACTATAGATATACACTATATATATAATACACACACTATAGATATACACTATATATAATACACACACTATAGATATACACTATATATAATACACACACTATATATATACACTATATATAATACACTCTATAGATATACACTATATATAATACACACACTATAGATATACACTATATATAATACACACACTATAGATACACTATATATAATACACACTATAGATATACACTATATATAATACACACACTATAGATATACACTATATATAATACACACACTATAGATATACACTATATATAATACACACACTATAGATATACACTATATATATAATACACACTATAGATATACACTATATATAATACACACTATAGATATACACTATATATAATACACACTATATATAATACACACTATATATAATATACACACTATAGATATACACTATATATAATACACACTATAGATATACACTATATATAATACACACACTATAGATATACACTATATATATAATACACACTATAGATATACACTATATATAATACACACTATAGATATACACTATATATAATACACACACTATAGATATACACTATATATAATACATACACTATAGATATACACTATATATAATACACACACTATAGATATACACTATATATAATACATACACTATAGATATACACTATATATAATACACACTATAGATATTACACTATATATAATACACACACTATAGATATACACTATATATAATACACACTATAGATATACACTATATATATTACACACACTATAGATATACACTATATATAATACACACACTATAGATACACACTATATATAATACACACACTATAGATATACACTATATATAATACACACACTATAGATATACACTCTATATAATACACACTATAGATATTACACTATATATAATACACACACTATAGATACACACTATATATAATACACACACTATAGATATACACTATATATAATACACACACTATAGATATACACTATATATAATACACACACTATAGATATACACTATATATAATACACACTATAGATATACACTATATATATAATACACACACTATAGATATACACTATATATAATACACACACTATAGATATACACTATATATAATACACACACTATAGATATACACTATATATAATACACACACTATATATATATACACTATATATAATACACTCTATAGATATACACTATATATAATACACACACTATATATATACACTATATATAATACACACACTATAGATATACACTATATATAATACACACACTATAGATACACTATATATAATACACACTATAGATATACACTATATATAATACACACACTATAGATATACACTATATATAATACACACACTATAGATATACACTATATATAATACACACACTATAGATATACACTATATATACACACTATAGATATACACTATATATAATACACACTATAGATATACACTATATATAATACACACACTATAGATATACACTATATATAATACACACTATAGATATACACTATATATATAATACACACTATAGATATACACTATATATAATACACACACTATAGATATACACTATATATAATACACACTATAGATATATACTATATATAATACACACTATAGATATACACTATATATATAATACACACACTATAGATATACACTATATATAATACACACACTATAGATATACACTATATATAATACACACTATAGATATACACTATATATAATACACACACTATAGATATACACTATATATAATACACACACTATAGATATACACTATATATAATACACACACTATACATATACACTATATATAATACACACACTATAGATATACACTATATATATAATACACACACTATAGATATACACTATATATAATACACACACTATAGATATACACTATATATAATACACACTATAGATATACACTATATTTAATACACACTATAGATATACACTATATATAATACACACTATAGATATACACTATATATAATACACACTATAGATATACACTATATATAATACACACTATAGATATACACTATATATAATACACACTATATATAATACACACTATAGATATACACTATATAAATACACACACTATAGATATACACTATATATACACACACTATAGATATACACTATATATATAATACACACTATAGATATACACTATATATAATACACACTATAGATATACACTATATATAATACACACACTATAGATATACACTATATATAATACACACTATAGATATACACTATATATAATACACACTATAGATATACACTATATATAATACACACACTATAGATATACACTATATATAATACACACTATAGATATACACTATATATAATACACACACTATAGATATACACTATATATAATACACACACTATAGATATACACTATATATAATACACACTATAGATATACACTATATATAATACACACTATAGATATACACTATATATAATACACACACTATAGATATACACTATATATAATACACACTATAGATATACACTATATATAATACACACACTATAGATATACACTATATATAATACACACACTATAGATATACACTATATATAATACACACACTATAGATATACACTATATATAATACACACACTATAGATATACACGGCAACCAATCAGATTCCATCTTTCATTTTCCAAAGAGTCTGTGAGAAATGAAAGGTGGAATGTGATTGGTTTCCCGGGGGCGACTGAGCCAGTTTCACTTTACACCATGTTTGATAAATCACCCCATATATATATATATATTATACACACTATAGATATACGTTATATATAATACATAAAAAAAAAAGTGTCACCACTAACCTCTCTGTATAAGGAAGATTCCGGGTGAGTAAAGGACCTTTGGTGATGTCACAGTCATGTGATCAGTCACATGGGTGGGAGGAGTCATCTACAACCTACGGAGAACACACAACAATCCGCTCTCTATAGGGAACTATCTATAGCAGCACAAGCAATAGCGCCCCCGCATGGTCACACTGACAGGAATCCTAATGACAGCTCATGTATTACACAGGTCACCATATAATCCTATAGACACTAGAGGACGGTAACAATCCCCACAGATGGTGACGCCATATAATGTCCGCACTCAATGTCGCCATCATTTCCATCTTATCCACATGTATTACCAGGAGAATAAGGAACAAGGAGGAAAGGGACAGGAAATAGCAGGACGCCATAAAGTGAGGAGAATGCCGGCCTCAGTATAGACTGACACTATGCCGGGAACTGCAGGAATTGTATATATGTAATAGCGCCATCTAGTGACCTCTAGCTATCCTAACACTATGCCGGGAACTGTAGGAATTGTGTATATATATTTTTATATATATATATATATATATATATATATATATATATATATGGAGATGAGTATAGAAAAAGCAGGCTGCACCTAAATATAATAGAAAAAAATACCAATAGATTTTATTAAACACAACCAAACAACAAAAAACATTTAAAAACCCTAAAAACCATATGCAAATCAAGCACAGAGCCAGATAAGGTTCAATGTGCAACCATGCACCCCCCCCTCCCCCGCCTTGTGGGAAATATTAATATTCAAAATGAAATAACAAATATCAGAAAAATATAATACAGATAATGTGCTAATGCAAAAGTATGTGCTACTAAGTGTTAGAAGAATATGAGAAAAATGACTACAAAATAATAAAGCAAAAGTGATAAAAATAAATCACATAACGAGAGCGGCTCGCGGGGGGATGGGAGGGGCAGAATGCCCACGCGTTCCGTCCCTAAGACTTCATCAGGGGTTAATGGCCACCGGTGCTAGTGCAGATGTTATGGGCCGCACACAGGTTGTGTAATCAGGGCATGCGCTGCGGAAACAACAAGATATCAAATACACTGACGCATGTGCCGAAGAATATTCATAGAACATGGAGTCATTCCCGCTGGTTATAGGACTATTACATGTACAGATATCCCCAACTCCGTGATAAGTTCTGTGTAAACCAGCATAAAATACAAAATAACAATGACAGAAATATTATTATTGTATGCCCACCACCCAAAGGGTTCAGCTAGTGGCAACAATGCAAAAAATAGTCATAGGTAAAAAAAAGTGAAAAAAAAACATCAAAGAGACAAAAACTAGGAAG
This sequence comes from Dendropsophus ebraccatus, assembly GCF_027789765.1. Lineage (NCBI taxonomy): Eukaryota > Metazoa > Chordata > Amphibia > Anura > Hylidae > Dendropsophus > Dendropsophus ebraccatus. Next base: position 5,641,986 of record NC_091458.1, on the reverse strand, counting down.
TAGATAAAGCGTATAGAAATAAAGAATAAGCATAATAAAAAGGTTTTTATATAGATATGTATATTTATATATATATACACACACATGAATATAAATAATGTAAACATATATAAAGACACAATAAGGTGTAACAATCAACACCAAGTGAAGACCACTACCGTGTATAACACAATCCAAATGGTGAATCACATAAGTTCTCATTTCATGAGTTCTCTCTCTTTTTGGAGCTTGACATATTGCCAGAATCCATATCGCTTCCCACTGTTCCTCTTCTATATGGTTTCCTCTCTATCCATTCCTTTGGATGGTTTCTTGTTCATAACACAAATGCAATGTGTCCAGGGATGACCAACGTGAAAAGAGGTCCAACTAACACACAAAGATCCAATGATCTTAACCCTTAGACGACCCTGGACGTAGGGTTACGTCATGGAAGTCTGTCCCCAGACGACCCATGACGTAACCTTACGTCCTGGGTGTTTCTCCCGCTATGAAGCGTGCTCCGGAGCGGAGCGCGCTTCATAGCAGGTGGGGGCCGGCTGCAATCAGCAGCCGGGATCTCACCGGTAATGACACGCTGCAGCGATCGCGCTGCCGCGTGTCATTAACCCCTTAAACGCCGCGATCACGGCGCAACCGCGGCGTTTAAGTGTAAGTGACAGGGGGAGTCCCCTGTCACTTACCGATCGGGACCCCCACAGTGTGACTGCGGGGGTCCCGATCGTTGAAACGGACTGCCGGAGGTCTCTCACCTGCCTCCGTGCGGTCCGATCGGCGATCTGCTACACTGAGCCTGCACAGACAGGCTCAATGAGCAGATCGCCGATAACACTGATCAATGCTAGGCCTATGGCACAGCAATCATCAGTGTATAAATCAAACTAATGTATGTACAAGTCCCCCAAAGGGACTTCAAATGTGTAAAAAAAAAAAAAGTTCAAAACACTATTACACTACCCCAAAGCCCCTCCCCCAATAAAAGTCTAAATCACCCCCCTTTCCCATTATATAAATAAAACATATAAAAATGAATAAATAGATAAACATATAATATACCGTAGCGTGCGGAATTGTCCGATCTATTAAAATATAACAAGCGTCATTGTGACCGGTAAACGGCGTACACGAAAAGAGGGGAAAAAGTGCGCAGATTACCGATTTTATGTTACATTATATATTTTAAAAAATCAATAAAAAGTGATCAAAACGTCCGATCTTCACAAATATGGTATTAATAAAAACTAGAGATCATGGCGGAAAAAATGACACCCCATACAGCCCCATAGGTGAAAAAATAAAACTGTTATAAGTGTCACAATAGGCCCATTTTATTAATATTTAATTGCCAAAAAAAAGGATTTCATAAAAAAAAATATATATATAACATTAGAGAATCTGTGTAACCTGCATATGGTTGTGTTCAGACTGACCTATAGAATAATAGTATCATGTCGCTGTTACCATATAGTGCATTACGTAGACACAGGAACCCCCCAAACGTTACCATATTGCATTCTTATTTACGATTTCACCTATTTATATCTTTATAAATAATATATTTGGGGTTCCATCATACATAATATATTTGGGGTTCCATCATACATAATATATTTGGGGTTCCATCATACATAATATATTTGGGGTTCCATCATACATGTTATGGTAAAATGAAAGACGCCATTACACAGTACAACTATTCCTGTAACAAATAAGCCATTACAGGGCCTGTAGATAGAAAACTGAGAGTGCTGGAGCTCTTAGAAGGGGAGGAGGGAAAAACGAAAACACTAAGATCAAAATTTGCGCGGTCCACTGGGTCATTTTGGGCCTGGTCCTCAAAGGGTTAAAGAGGACCTGTCACCCCCCGTGCCGGGGTGACAGGCTCCCGACCCCCCGTTACAGCCCCCTATACTCACCTGATCCCGCCGGGTCCCGCTTCCTGATCCGGTCGGGTCACGGAGATATGAGTGCCCGAAGCCCGGCGCATGCGCTCACAGGAGAGTTTGACGCTCATAGAGAATGAATGGGGAGTCCAATGCTCCGTCATTCTCTATGGGCATCGGACTCTCCTGTGAGCGCATGCGCCGGGCTTCGGGCACTCATATCTCCGTGACCCGACCGGATCAGGAAGCGGGACCCGGCGGGATCAGGTGAGTATAGGGGGCTGTAACGGGGGTCGGGAGCCTGTCACCCCATCACGGGGGGTGACAGGTCCTCTTTAAGGCCAAAGGCCGAGGAGGCAGTTAACATAAGCGCTGCGCTATACAAATAAATGTATTATTATTATTATTGTGTGAAACACGTGCTGTGAGTATATATGTAAATTATAAAAGATAAGATCCCTTGTAGTGTCAAGAGAATCAACACTGACGCTATATATTGCTTCAAGATAGCAGCTAGATGTTAAAAGACAAGTGCCATGAAAAACTTTTTCCCAGTAATTGAAGCACATTACAAAGTTATATAACTCTGTAATGTGCTTCAATCACCTATCTGTCTCCCTTCCCTGTCTTTTCCCCCCTCCACCCCCCACCAGGAAGTGTCCTGACTCACACAGACCTGATTACTGTCCTCACCGTCACCAAGCTCTTCTCGCAGTTCCTTCTTGTGAGGATGAGTCATCAGCAGGAGGGCTGCTCTAGCTCCTGTTACACCAGCCTCCCCCTCCCCCTCCTTGTCAGGTGACTCTGCTACCTCAGCTTATCTTCTCTAGTGACATGACTCCTTCACTGAGTCCACAGCAGCAGGAGAGAGAGGGTATGAGGGGAGGGGGAGAGAGGGTATGAGGGGAGGGGGGAGAGAGGGTATGAGGGGAGGGGGAGAGAGGGTATGAGGGGAGGGGGAGAGAGGGTATGAGGGGAGGGGGGAGAGAGGGTATGAGGGGAGGGGGGAGAGAGGGGAGGGGGGAGAGAGGGTATGAGGGGAGGGGGGGGAGCTGCCTATGTGCCGGAGTCATTCAGAGGGAAGATAAGCAAGTGAGATGTGACAAGTGATGGCTTGCAGTTGTTCAGCCAATGGGAGCTGAGAAAGCTGAGTCACCTGACAAGGCAGGGGAGGGGGGAGGCTAGTGTAACAGGAGAAGGAGCTGAGAGAAGAGCTTGGTGACGGTGACGACAGTAATCAGGTCTGTGTGAGTCAGGACACTTCCTGGTGGGGGGTGGAGGGGGGAAAAGACAGGGAAGGGGGCAGATAGGTGATTGAAGCACATTACAGAGTTATATAACTTTGTAATGTGCTTCAATTACTGGGAAAAAGTTTTTCATGGCACTTGTCCTTTAAGGGGAACCCTATTTGTCTCCACAGATAGTGAAAATACTAAAATAAAGAGAGCACATATATAGCTAGATACACATGTGCTCCATCCAGCGCTTGGAGAGATATTACCGCTATAAATGGGCCTATTGGTGAGTATTGTGCATAGAAATATATCAGAGCTTGTTATCACACAGCAATGCCCGGTCTCATACCCATCAGTAGTAAGTCTACAATAACATGGCCACTACAGTGCAGTATGTATATCCGCTGTATATATATAGTCCTGAGGCAGAGATCACGCTGGATTCAGGGTGAGAGCCGGTGGCCGCTGTACTTGGTGGGTAGTCCTCCTGGGGATTTTCCTGCTAGTTCAGTGTTCGGGCCGGTAACACAGTGCACTAACACAATAGCTGCTTACTGAACTGAAATCGGGGATTACAGTCCTTCATCAGGGGTTACAGTCCTTCATCAGGGATTACAGTCCTTCATCAGGGGTTACAGTCCTTCATCAGGGGTTACAGTCCTTCATCAGGGATTACAGTTCTTCATCAGGGGTTACAGTCCTTCATCAGGGGTTACAGTCCTTCATCAGGGATTACAGTTCTTCATCAGGGATTACAGTCCTTCATCAGGGGTTACAGTGCTTCATCAGGGATTACAGTTCTTCATCAGGGGTTACAGTCCTTCATCAGGGATTACAGTCCTTCATCAGGGGTTACAGTCCTTCATCAGGGATTACAGTTCTTCATCAGGAATTACAGTCCTTCATCAGGGATTACAGTCCTTCATCAGGGGTTACAGTCCTTCATCAGGGGTTACTGCCCTTCATCAGGGGTAACAGTCCTTCATCAGGGGTAACAGTCCTTCATCAGGGATTACAGTCCTTCATTAGGGGTTACTGTCCTTCATCAGGGGTTACAGTCCTTCATCAGGGATTACAGTCCTTCATCAGGGGTTACAGTCCTTCATCAGGGGTTACAGTCCTTCATCAGGGATAACAGTGCTCCCAGGATCCTTTCTCCTTTATATGTTCAGTAAACCAGGGATTCTGGTCATTACCAAATGCTGTGCAGCTGAGCAGGATCCTCCTTCTGTCTTTACACCTTAACCCTTTGGGCCCTATTCCACAGTAACGATGATCGGCCCCATTTGGCCCGATTCGGCCGATTATCGTTCGGTGAAATAGAGAGAACGATCAGCCGATGATTGTGTCATCGGCTGATCGTTCACTTAGGGCCAAACCTAAAATCATCGTTCCCCCACCGTGCATCACTACGGTTGAATAGCAGTGCGCAGGTGGGCGACCGACGATTTGAGAAGAAGCAGCAGCATCATCATACATTACCTGGCTGCAGGGCTTCTTCTCCGCGCTGTCTTCATCCCCGGGTCCCGCGTGCTCTATCTTCTGAATGGCCGGTCAGCTGACGGAGCGCTCAGCCAATCACAGGCCGGGACCGCCGCGGCCTGTGATTGGCTGAGTGTGGCCTGTCAGCTGACCGGCCATTCAGAAGATAGAGCGTGGGGGACCCGGAGCGGAGGACAAGCCCTGCAGCCAGGTAATGTATGATGCTGCAAGGGCTGCAAGGACATCGGTAACGATGTCCCCGCAGCCCTCGTTCAACGATCATCGGGCCGTGGAATAGGCCCAGTAAATGAGCGGCGATCTAGCAGATCACCGCTCGTTTACATCGTTGATCGGGCCCTCCTCGGCCCGTGGAATAGGACCCTTTGTGTTCACCCAGTGTGTCCAGACTATGCAGAGAAGTTTCGTTACAGTGTGTCACTTTTCCACAGCAGGATCAAAGAGTGTACTTAAAGGCTATGTTCACACTACGTATATGTCCGGCCGCATATTTTTCGCGTCCGGACATATACGTGTAAAACTCTGGCCGGGGATTTATGTAAGTTGCCGTACGTAGCGATATGACAGCGGTCTTTTACTTGGAAATCTTCGGCTAGCTCCGGATACCCCACAGAACCCTTTGGATCGGCAAATCAAAGTGCAAAAATGAAGAAATCACCACTCCGTACGGGACCGCATGTTAAACTACGGGCGTAAGTTACAGCATTTCCGTCCTCAAACAATGGTCTGGTTCATTTTTTACGGCGCCGCATACGATCCGGGCGTAAGTTCTTACGTAGTGTGAACAGTGCAGCCGTAGATCGTATACTTTCCATTGTACGCAAACTACGTAAATCTCTGTCCGCTTATTCACGGAACGCGCTACGTCCGGAAACTTTACGTAGTGTGAACATAGCCAAAATCTGTATAGAGCTGAAGTTCTGTTACAGTGTATCAGTATTTTACAGCAGAGTTGAGAGTCTTAACTAAGATTCTAGATTCATATAGGGTTGGAGTTTTGTTGTACAATATAATGTTCTTACAATAGAATAATGTGTTATATGTAGATGTTTTCTCTGGATATGACATATTTATCTTATCTGAACGGTGCGGTTTATAAGAAGGCAAATAAGTTGCTATTCAGACCATTAGAGATGAGCGTGTTCAGTGCAAATATCCCTTCTGATTCTGACTTGGACATGGGCTCCACATAGTTGCCCCCCCTCCCCCCCTCCCCCCCAGTCTGGTGTCATTTATTCTATAGCGAGAAAACAAGATCCTATAAGCTGCTACTATGCATTTCCACATAGTGGCGGGATAATGGGCGTCCCTCATATTTCCTGGTAATATTATATATATATGTGTTCCTGTATTCCCACATAGTGGCGGGATAATGGGCGTCCCTCGTATTTCCTGGTAATATTATATATGTGTTCCTGTATTCCCACATAGTGGCGGGATAATGGGTGTCCCTCATATTCCTGGTAATATTATCTATATATGTGTTCCTGTATTCCCACATAGTGGCGGGATAATGGGTGTCCCTCATATTCCTGGTAATATTATATATGTGTTCCTGTATTCCCACATAGTGGCGGGATAATGGGTGTCCCTCGTATTCCTGGTAATATTATATATGTGTTCCTGTATTCCCACATAGTGGCGGGATAATGGGTGTCCCTCGTATTTCCTGGTAATATTATCTATATATGTGTTCCTGTCGCCTGTATCTTTTTCCTGTTCCTGTATTTCCACATAGTGGCGGGATAATGGGTGTCCCTCATATTCCTGGTAATATTATATATGTGTTCCTGTATTCCCACATAGTGGCGGGATAATGGGTGTCCCTCGTATTTCCTGGTAATATTATATATATATGTGTTCCTGTATTCCCACATAGTGGCGGGATAATGGGTGTCCCTCGTATTCCTGGTAATATTATCTATATATGTGTTCCTGTATTCCCACATAGTAGCGGGATAATGGGTGTCCCTCATATTCCTGGTAATATTATATATGTGTTCCTGTATTCCCACATAGTGGCGGGATAATGGGTGTCCCTCATATTCCTGGTAATATTATCTATATATGTGTTCCTGTATTCCCACATAGTGGCGGGATAATGGGTGTCCCTCGTATTTCCTGGTAATATTATATATATATGTGTTCCTGTATTCCCACATAGTGGCGGGATAATGGGTGTCCCTCGTATTTCCTGGTAATATTATATATGTGTTCCTGTATTCCCACATAGTGGCGGGATAATGGGTGTCCCTCATATTCCTGGTAATATTATCTATATATGTGTTCCTGTCGCCTGTATCTTTTTCCTGTTCCTGTATTCCCACATAGTGGCGGGATAATGGGTGTCCCTCATATTCCTGGTAATATTATATATGTGTTCCTGTATTCCCACATAGTGGCGGGATAATGGGTGTCCCTCATATTCCTGGTAATATTATATATGTGTTCCTGTATTCCCACATAGTGGCGGGATAATGGGCGTCCCTCGTATTTCCTGGTAATATTATATATGTGTTCCTGTATTCTGATGCTGAGTTGACGTTTAGTTCGGCCCACATAGAGTTTCTGACAGGGACATGTTATACAATAGATCACTCCCTTGGTCTCCCATGTAATGTGTTTTTTTATTTTTGTAGTATCTTCTCCCGACTCGATCTGTAGGACATTTTCCTGGGAACCCGCACTCTTACAGGCTCGGCATTTTTTTGCATGGAAAAAACCCAGGGGCCAAGGAGAACATCTGGTCCCCATCCACTACTGTGTGTTTGACTGTTGGGGCTACTAATGCTGCGTTTACACGGAACGATTATCGTGCAAATTCGCACGATAATCGTACGTGTAAACGCTGCGAACGATCAAACGACAAAGGAGAAATTGTTCATTTTGATCTTACAACATGTTCTAAAATCGTCGTTCGCAAAAATATTGCAGATCGTTCCGTGTAAACAGTCGTTCGCCGATTTAACCAATGTGTGAGATAGGCTTAAGCGATCGCAAAACGAAAAAAAAGAGTTACTTCGAAATTGTTAATCGTACGATCGGGCGAATTTTCAGTCTGTCTATCAAATCTAAAAAATGAACCTCCACCTTACTAAAATGTGAACTGTAGATAGAATTCAATTTTATTAATATAATTTAAAAATGTGTTCAAGTTCTCCTGACCTCCTCTCCATATAAAAACCACATCATCTATAAAACGACGCCAGAGGACCAGGTTCACATCCAGATGTTCCCATTGGCCCATGTACAAACTTGAATAACCGGGTGTGAACCTGGTCCCCATCGCGGTTCCCCATCTCTGGTTATAAAAACCCTTCATAAGAAAAATAGCTGTGTGTCCAAATAAATGTAATAGATTCTCCGATAAAATCCACTTGTTCCTGTGCATATTACCCTGAGTCTTGTAGGAAAAATTCTGAAGCTTTACGCCATGTTGGATGACTGTATAGAGTGATGTGATGTCCAGCGAACCAATTATAAAATGTTCTTCCCATGTGACGACTTTTAATAATTGTATTATATCCTTTGAGTCTTTTAGATATGATGGTAGATTCTGGACACAACCTTGCAGGAACCTATCCACATACCCTGACAGGTTAGAGGTGAGATTATTGGTCTCCCTGGTGGTGAAGCTTGTGATTGGTGTATTTTGGGTATATGGTAAAATACTGGTGTTTTTGGATTGATTCTATATTTTTTCTCTTGCTCTGATATTATTCCTTTCTCCGATCCTTAGTTGACCAGTTCAGCTCGTTCTTTGTTGTATATAGTGATGGGGTTCATATGTTTGGGGCATAGATTCCTCATGGTATTTGTTTAGATCTTGTACCACTATGCTGCCCCCTTTGCCCGTTGGTTGGATAATTATATTATTATTGGTTTGAATTATAAATTGACCTTATCTCTTTGGTGGTCCTGGTTTCAAACGTATTGAATGCCTCTGAGTGCTCATTATGACGGCAGAATTTGGATTTATTCTTCAAATTTGTTTGAATATAGGCGGTATCTACTTGACTTTTCTCATTATCTGATGTTTTAATGGGGTTTTTAAAAAAATATTTTTTCAATGAGAGGTTTCTTATAAACTTTTTAACTCCTATATATGCCTCGAATTTATGAAACTTATTTGAGTGCTTATTTGAGTAAGAATTCCTCCCTTTGCTGAGGGTGTATCCACTCAGGTTAAAAAAATGTTGGTTTTCTATCTAATTGTTTTCTTTGGGTGAGTTTCCCTCCTATCTTTCCTCTGGTTGTTCTGTTTTTTAGCGTTTTAGAAAAAAAATCCTGTTTATTTGGGTTAGTGACAGGTGGTGCTTTGCTATTTTTCTTGTCCACTTTTTTCTCCACAGTTTTTCTTCTAAACGTATTTTGTGAATATTTTTGGTCTAACTACCAAATCTTCCTCCGCCTGATCTGCGACTTCTTTATTCCCCTGTTGGAGGTTTATCAGTTCTTGCTACTTGTTTTGTGTAGGGATACAGCAGTTTTTACTACAGTTTTCCTCCATTGTTTGGAGTGGTATATGTGTATTGCTGATTGTACCAATTTGGGTATCAAATCTGTCGTTTCATGAATGTAGAATAGAGATATATCCTCCTGTGTTGATATCATATCAATGTGTATCTGGTTCCCCTGCTCGGTCCGTTCATAGATCTCCCTTCCTTTGATTGTTCCTTTCTTTATGTTGTTAGCACACATTTTAATCTCAGGCTGTTCTTTTAGAGGTTTTATTTTTTCAATGCTTACTGCTATTAAGTTACTGGTTTATATGATTTTCTTTTTTATCTTTTCTATGATAAAAATCACAGTACGCTTAGGAAACATCTAGTTCCATTCCCTCAGTGTCTCAGTGTCCCCCAAATCCACTGAAAAGGGTTTATGAACAGCTAAGCCCTTCGGTTTGGTGTCCCAAGATAGTGGGGGATAAACTACCTCCTCAGCCAACATTCGTTCAAAAAAGCTCGTAATATTGGGAACTTAGTAGCCCAAAAGTCAAAAACACACAGTAGTGGATGGAGACCAGATGTTCTCCTTGGCCCCTGGGTTTTTTTCATGCAAAAAATGCCGAGCAGCAGATGACGCGGCAGAGGGGGGCCGGCATGAGGGACGGCTGCAGCGGTTCGGCCGGCCTCCCGAAGATTACATCATTGTCACAAGATGGCGGCCGGGGATCAACACGAATCAGGTGAGTATAATGCACCACACTTCCAGGTTTAGCATGGGTGGATGGGGAACACGGGGAAGGGGGCCATTCACATACATAACAAACATTACAAAGTTGTATAACTTTGTAATGTGTGTTATTTTTTAAATAATTGCTTAGCACCGCACTACCCCTTTAAGATGAAAGACAGAAGGAGGATCCTGCTCAGCTGCACAGCATTTGGTAATTAACAGAATCCCTGATGAAGGACTCTAATCCCTGATGAAGGACTGTAACCCCTGATGAAGGACTCTAATCCCTGATGAAGGACTGCAACCCCTGATGAAGAACTGTAACCCCTGATGAAGGACTGTAATCCCTGATGAAGGACAGTAACCCCTGATGAAGGACTGTAACCCCTGATGAAGAACTGTAATCCCTGATGAAGGACTGTAATCCCTGATGAAGGACTGTAACCCCTGATGAAGAACTGTAATCCCTGATGAAGGACTGTAATCCCTGATGAAGGACTGTAACCCCTGATGAAGGACTGTAATCCCTGATGAAGGACAGTAACCCCTGATGAAGGACTGTAACCCCTGATGAAGGACTGTAATCCCTGATGAAGAACTGTAATCCCTGATGGACTGTAACCCCTGATGAAGGACTGCAACCCCTGATGAAGGACTGTAACCCCCGATGAAGGACTGTAACCCCTGATGAAGGACTGTAACCCCTGATGAAGGACTGCAACCCCTGATGAAGGACTGTAACCCCCGATGAAGGACTGTAACCCCCGATGAAGGACTGTAACCCCTGATGAAGGACTGTAACCCCTTGTGAAGGACTGTAATCCCTGATGAAGAACTGTAATCTCTCATGAAGAACTGTAACCCCTGATGAAGGACTGTAACCCCTGATGAAGGACTGTAACCCCTGATGAAGGACTGTAATCCCCGATTTCAGTTCAGTAAGCAGCTATTGTGTTAGTGCACTGTGTTACCGGCCCGAACACTGAACTAGCAGGAAAATCCCCAGGAGGACTGTCCACCAAGTACAGCGGCCACCGGCTCTCACCCTGAATCCAGCGTGATCTCTGCCTCAGGACTATATATATACAGCGGATATACATACTGCACTGTAGTGGCCATGTTATTATAGACTTACTACTGATGGGTATGAGACCGGGCATTGCTGTGTGATAACAAGCTCTGATATATTTCTATGCACAATACTCACCGATAGGCCCATTTATAGCGGTAATATCTCTCCAAGCGCTGGATGGAGCACATGTGTATCTAGCTATATAGTTTAGTATATGTAAATTATGATGAATAAGAGATGCAATATAAAGCATGTAAAAGTGGGCGAACATGTATATTGTAACAAAATGTGCAAAGTAAAATAAGAAAAGGGAAGAAGTGAAAAAATAATTATTAATGAAACCAAAATAAGATATAGGTGATAAAATTAGGTGTGTGATAAAGATAATGTGACATGAATAAACGTGTAATAAACACAGGGCCGTTTCTAGCTAATTTGAACTACAGGGCGAACCTTGCTAAAAGCGCCCCCCCTCCCCCCCCCCATTAAGTGATGTTGGGGGGGGGGGGGGTTACTAGGGAGAAGCAGTGTGGGTATTATGGCATGTAGAAGTGTTATTCAACCCTTTTCAGATGGGGTAAAAAAAAAAGTAATTCAGTAACTCACAGGTGACGTTGTCTTCTGAGGCGTCAATTTCCTTTTCCTCTCCTTCTGGCCCGGACCACCATGATGATTTCTTGCAGCTACAATTCGTCTCTTCTGAACCTGCCAGACAAACATCTTAGGCTCCGCACTTTTACAACTTCCACTTTTTTGTGTCATGTGCATTAAAGTCAGTAGGGATGTGGGTTGCTCCTATTACTATATGGGGGCACTGCTGTGCCCCCATATAGTAATAATGCCTCCAGCTGTACCACTGTGCTACCCACATAGTAATGATCCCCCCTGTGCTCTGCCCCATACCAATAATCCCCCCTATGCTGTCCCCATAGCAATAATCCCCCCTATGCTGTCCCCATAGCAATAATCCCCCCTATGCTGACCCCATATCAATAATCCCCCCTATGATGACCCCATATCAATAATCCCCCCTATGATGACCCTATATCAATAATCCCCCTGCGCTCTATCCCCACATTAATAATCCCCCCGTGCTCTTTCCCCATATAAATAATCCCCCCTGTGCTGCCCCATATAGTAATAATCCCCCCTGTGCTGCCCCCATATTAATAATCCCCCCTCTGCTGCCGCCATACTAATAATCCACCTGTGGTCTCCCCCCCCCCCATAGTAATAACCCCCCCCCTGTGCTCCACACCATATCAATATTCCCTCCCTGTGCCCCCCCAAATATTAATAATCCACCTGTTGTCTGCCCCCCATAGTAATAAACCCCCTTATGCTGTCCCCATAGTAAAAATTCCAACCCCCCCCCCATGCTCTGCACCATGGTAATAATCACCCCCTGTGCTGCCCCCATAATAACAATCCCCACAGTGCTCTGCCCCCCCCCATTGCCTAACACACACACAAAAAAAAATAAAATAAAATTATACTCACCTTAAAACATCCAGAGAGTCCCTCTCTCCTCTTCCAGCCTGCGAGGAGCAGGTCGCCGCCGTACACATTTTCTCCCTCCAGCAGGCACGGTGATATGATGCCACTGTGCCTGCTAGAGGGAGAAGATGTGTGAGGGGGCGGCAGCGGCGACCTGACAGGTGATCGGCGCTCAGTTGGATCGCTGTCCGGGGGAGCTGTGGGCGTTCAGCTGGTCGGGCGGCCGGTCGTCAGGACAGGTGAGGAGGCTGCCAGGCTCATGGTCCGGGGGGGAGGGGGGATGGGGCTGTGGGCGTTCTGCTGGTCGGGACAGGTGAGGGGGCGGGCGGCTGGGGGGCCGGGGGGGCGCACACAGCAAAGTGAGGTCCGGGGGATGCCACCAGCGCCCCCAAGCTGTCGGCGCCCCGTGCGCTAACCCGGCCCGCCCGCCTATAGAAACGGCCATGAATAAACACAATGTGCAAAAATACTGCAAACAAGACAAAAACCAAGACGGTAATGAGCTGAAATCTAGATGTCGGACCGTCCGTATCAATAAAACCATTATATAATCTGCCAGTTATATCCCAAATATAACACATATGTCCACGCTAAAGAAATATCGCGCTTTCTCAAAACTCGGCCCAATCAGGAAGAGGCCAAAAACTTGTGACTGAACCGGGCAGCGAGGTGGATAATGTACAATAAGTCTTTGCCCCTGTACTATATTTATTATTGCACTCCTGTGATAGCTCCGACCTCATCAGGACGCGGCTGCAGTACACGGCCGGGCACCCACTGCAACGGCCAACACTGGACACAATGGTGGCTGCATCCCTGAGATGCTGCAGTCACTCTGATCATCGGCCATCGATAGGTGTCTACACCCATTACAGCCCTTCAGGCCATTTGTCACTGTATAGTGTGTGTGTGTGTATATATATATATATATATATATATATATATATATACAGTAGTGGATTATAATAGGGGCGTTCTGGGCGGCAGCCAGGGGCCCTGAGCTCCTGGGAGGCCCACGACCACCCAAAAAGACTTATACTTTCAGTGGTGTACTGTCTCCTGGCTACACTTCTGCCATGATTTGCAAAAAATCACTGTTTTTTTATGGCAATTTTGCACAAATCAGGACATCATGACATTATCTGTCCTGTACTATGAACGCCAGGCTAGTGCTGCCATAGTTACAGTGGGGTGGGGGGCCCAGGCTAGTGCTGCCATAGTTACAGTGGGGTGGGGGGGCCCAGGCTTGGTGAACAGCCCGGGGCCTATGGTAAAGTTAATCCGCCCCTGTATATATATATTAGTAGTAAAATTATAGAATCAGGGATTTGATCAAATCCAGAGAACTGATTACATGGCCGCGCCGTTTCACCATTTCCCTGAAGAAAGTCACAGATTTGATCAAATCCCCGACCCCTTTCAGGGAAATGATGGAATGAGTAACCTATTGTAGTATACCAGAGCATGGTTCCTGTGGCTGGGCTGAGGATGGCACCTGTCAACAAGTGTTATTATATATTTTTAGGAGTTAACATGTTTTATGTGCAACTGTTCTGTGTATTTCTCTGTACCAGTAACTGGCAGGCAGAGATGGGTTACATGCTTTACACTGCACACAACACACTACAGCGACATCTACTGACCGTAGTGGGAACTGCTCTAGGTAGTGTGGTAAGCTTAGGAAGTTGCTGGAAGGGGGTGTGGTTATGCAGATAGGCCCCCTATATAAGGCTGGCTGTTGCAGTGTTTAGCTGAGACAAGTTGAGACAAGTGAGACAAGCTGAGACAGGAGACAAGAGACCAGTGAGACAAGTGACCAGCTGTAGAGGGAATAACATCACCTCAGGAGATCACCACAGAGAGAGAAGCTGCTGAGGGGAACAAGGAGAAAGATCTTACACAGAGCAGCAAGAGAACAAACAGCTGGAGGTGAGAGAAAGAGAGACCCTGAGAGACAGTTTGTCAGGTGCCCCCTCAGGAAAGGGGCAGCACATATACAGTCAGTGGGAATCCTAAAGACAGACACCCAGTGGAGAGACTTGGCTGTAGGAGGGGGCCGAGTTAACTTAGCCTCGGCACCCATCTTCCTGACATTCGGGGGGTAGGATTGACTAGGACCCCTGGATCCTCTGGGAACCGAAAGTTGTGGCCTAAGGCCCGGCCCAGTAACTTTGCAGGAAGCTCCCTGGCAGACAGGGAGGGGAAAAGCAGACTCAAGCGCCATTGGGAGAAGTCCACAGGATCACCGTGCTCACCAGCGTCCCACACGTACTGGCAGACCAGGACCTAAGGCAGGTCGTCTCTCTTCACACCACCAGGCTCTCATAAGCACAGTAGCTCAGTCAAAGCCGCCAGTAGTCACCGTTGTGTACCAAAGGACTGTATAACACCTGCAAGTCTTACAGTAAAGGAGTTGTTGTTACACTGCCTTCCTCCTTGTCTCCCTGTTGTCTGGTCCACCTGCACCACACCACCATCAAGGGCCATATTACCAGGCAGCAGTATTTTGGGGTTGGCCCCGGGGGAACTACAGGTCCACACCACCGACCACCTTACACACGGGTGCAGCCCCCCTACAGAAACCGCTGCAGCAGCCACAGAAGAGAGAGAGATACCAGGGAAGCGCCAGAGAGTCCCCCTGTACCTGCAGAAGCCCTCGTGCCCACCTGTGACCGTGACAAGTTCCAGCCATCCTGCAGGTATAGCACACTCTCCCCCTGCAGCCCTCAGTGCATCCCCTCACAGAGGAGCTCAGCGTCACGCTCAGGAGAGACTACCATCACCATCATCCTCTCCTCATTCCCCTCACTCTCTTCCCATTACCCCGGCTCGCTGCATAGTTCTCTTTTGGCGTCACGAACAGGATAGGCTGTGTGCCTGTCACAAAGTACCAACACCTCAGCTGTGAGCAAACTGCCCTCAAGTGTGTGCTAACCGCAAAAGAGGGGGAACCCTGTATCCACAGAGACTTTAACTGTATGCTGCTTGTGAGAAAAGACTGCTAAAGTGTTTCTGCTACTGTTTTACTGAACTGTTTCGCCTGAGAGAAACTTTGTTTAAAAGAGGGGGAAGATGGAACCCATATCCCTGTGTGTGGATTTGCAGATGTTCAGCATGGACCTTGCTTTATTGAAAGAGACTTTACAAGCCACCATGTTTGTTTCACTGTGCCACCTTTACTGTGCTCTCAGAGACTTTGCCACTATCCTAAAGAAGAAGGATTTGTTTGCTGCGTCACAGTCGCAGTGCACCGTCCCTCAAGGGGTTAACTACAGCTCCGCTGAAGCGCGGGAAAGTGTAAGTCTCGCCTTACCTCAGAGCAGCTACGCAGCACCACAACAGCAACGGTCGCCCGCCAAGTCTCCTAGAGGTCTGCACAGACAGCGCTTCCGGAGTCCACTGTGTGTCGCCATCTTGGGTGAGTCCCAGCCTCATAGGAAAAAGAGCGCCTCCTTCCCACACAGGAAGTGGGCGGAGCCTGGACCGCCCGGAAGAGGAGGGGGTTCAGTAGCGAGCAGCATGGCGAGCGAGCAGCAACCCGAGACCGGAGTTCCCGCATCCGCCATGTCCGCCAACCCGGACGGCATGCCTGAGCCGCAGCCTGCCCCTCACTCCTCGGAGCAGGTCTGCATTAGTATGCCTCCGGATGCAGCGCTCGAGACAACAGACCCAGATGAGGCAGGGGCGCTAGAGGCTCCACCGCGCCAAGTTCCTGTCATACCCTGGGAGGAAGGGGCAGCGATACAACCCCGTTTGATGGACGGCCGGCCACCGAGCCCGGAGGAATCCGTGATCCCCAAATGGTGCTTTGGGGACGAAGACTGCCTGCAGCAGATCCTCACAGAGATCCGGGAAGTCAACACAGTCCAGGGGACCCAGCCCCGACAGCGGCCAAGCACCGACACCGACCAAAAGTATCGGCAGTTTTACCAGGAGAGGGTGGACCGAGAGCGGGAGATCCGCCAGAGGCTGAAGGAGCCCAATGAGAAGGACGCACACCCCTTACGGCTGCAAGGGACTGTCCGTGAGTTCAGCCGGGAACGGGGGTATGGGTTTATTGAGGACAACCACGGGCCCAAATGGTATTTTGTAAACCGGGCTTCGGTGAAACGCCCTGACCTGCCGGAACACTTGCACTCCCTGTTCCCAGGAGAACAGGTGGAGTTTACCCCCATGCTGGGACCCCGAGGGTGGTGGGCAGCGGGTGTCACCAGGGTACCGCCCCCACCTTATAGCGGCCTAGATGAGGACTGGTCAGAAGACCCCCTTAGACCCTCCGTAGCCCTCCGAGAGACCCCAGAGGGCCTACGCCTGTTGCCGCTACCGCCCCCAGACACTGATGGGAGTGCTCCCAGCTCCAAAATGGCTGAACCAGCGCCTTCTCCCCCTTCAGCCCCAGCAGTAGCTGCAGAAGCGGCTCCGCCTGCCCCGGTCCCTACTGTCCCAGCTCCAGCGGTACCCACCGTCACCTTAGAGGTACCACCTACGCAAGTAGAGGCCACCCTGGTGGTTGCAAAGCCTGTGACCACCGCAACCTGGTCCACAAGCCCTCCGGGTGTCCGGGACGTCGCCACCACCACCATTGTGGAGGCGAATGCCACCTGGCATATGCACTTAGCGCCAGGAGTGAAGGTGCTCAGTGGTCCTAGCACATCCACAGGAGAGGAGAAAGCAGTGTCTGCAGGGGTCTCGGCCGAGTCCTCCATCCCCACACCATCAGGAGTAGCAGCAGCACAGCTACCAGCGTTTCCGCCACTCCCACCAGGTGAAGAGCGACCACCCTTATCCAGCGCTAAGGGCAGAGCCGCCATCTTGGCTCTCTACAAGATGCAGCAGCGCTGAGTTTGTCTGAGGTACTTTTACCCACTGTTGGCAGGAATGCCCTAGTTACCCCAGGAACTACTACAAGTTAACTGTTTATTGCAACGTTTAAGTGCTATGTGCCTGGCATCTGCCATGATCCAAAGTATACTTTTATAAAGTTTTATGTGTGCTGCAACGTTTTCTTATCTAAGTAAAAGTGCCTGGTTCTTAAACCATGTAATGTGGTCATTCCAAAGTATTGCATTTAAAGTGCTCTTGTTTTGGGGGGGTTATGTTTTTGTTGGGGTTTAGTGTGTTAAAAAGACACACATATGCCATGGACTGCCCACTCCAGTGTTCCACTTTAACTCAGACACTCTAATGGACGCTACCCAGGTCATGTGCCAAAGAGTTTGTTTGCACTACTACACTGTTATTGCAGCCATGTGTATTGCTTGTCTAAAGAACCACTCTAATATGGACGCTGTGCTAAGTGCCAATAGAGAGGCTTTAAGAGTTCCCTGTTGGGCAGGAGCCCACTATGTTTACAAAATTGTTTGCACTATATTTGCCTATGTGCCTAACCAAACTTTTACACTTTTATACAGGTATGGTGCCTTTTATTTGTGTTTCCAGCTTTCATCCTCGCCCCAGCCCGTCGCCGAGGCCGGCTTATTTTTAGAGGGGGAATTATGTAGTATACCAGAGCATGGTTCCTGTGGCTGGGCTGAGGATGGCACCTGTCAACAAGTGTTATTATATATTTTTAGGAGTTAACATGTTTTATGTGCAACTATTCTGTGTATTTCTCTGTACCAGTAACTGGCAGGCAGAGAATGGGTTACATGCTTTACACTGCACACAACACACTACAGCGACATTTACTGACCGTAGTGGGAACTGCTCTAGGTAGTGTGGTAAGCTTAGGAAGTTGCTGGAAGGGGGTGTGGTTATGCAGATAGGCCCCCTATATAAGGCTGGCTGTTGCAGAGCTTAGCTGAGACAGGAGACAAGAGACCAGTGAGACAAGTGACCAGCTGTAGAGGGAATAACATCACCTCAGGAGATCACCACAGAGAGAGAAGCTGCTGAGGGGAACAAGGAGAAAGATCTTACACAGAGCAGCAAGAGAACAAACAGCTGGAGGTGAGAGAAAGAGAGACCCTGAGAGACAGTTTGTCAGGTGCCCCCTCAGGAAAGGGCCAGCACATATACAGTCAGTGGGAATCCTAAAGACAGACACCCAGTGGAGAGACTTGGCTGTAGGAGGGAGCCGAGTTAACTTAGCCTCGGCACCCATCTTCCTGACATTCGGGGGGTAGGATTGACTAGGACCCCTGGATCCTCTGGGAACCGAAAGTTGTGGCCTAAGGCCCGGCCCAGTAACTTTGCAGGAAGCTCCCTGGCAGACAGGGAGGGGAAAAGCAGACTCAAGCGCCATTGGGAGAAGTCCACAGGATCACCGTGCTCACCAGCGTCCCACACGTACTGGCAGACCAGGACCTAAGGCAGGTCGTCTCTCTACACACCACCAGGCTCTCACAAGCACAGTAGCTCAGTCAAAGCCGCCAGTATTCATCACTGTATGCTAAAGGACTGTATAACACCTGCAAGTCTTACAGTAAAGGAGTTGTTGTTACACTGCCTCCCTCCTTGTCTCCCTGTTGCCTGGTCCACCTGCACCACACCACCATCAAGGGCCATATTACCAGGCAGCAGTATTTTGGGGTTGGCCCCGGGGGAACTACAGGTCCACACCACCGACCACCTTACACACGGGTGCAGCCCCCCTACAGAAACCGCTGCAGCAGCCACAGAAGAGAGAGAGATACCAGGGAAGCGCCAGAGAGTCCCCCTGTACCTGCAGAAGCCCTCGTGCCCACCTGTGACCGTGACAAGTTCCAGCCATCCTGCAGGTATAGCACACTCTCCCCCTGCAGCCCTCGGTGCATCCCCTCACAGAGGAGCTCAGCGCCACACTACCAGGAGAGACAACTACCACCATCATCCTCTCCTCATTCCCCTCACTCTCTTCCCATTACCCCGGCTCGCTGCACTATTTAAGTCTGTTACTCACCCCCGGCCAGGCACAGCAGCGGTGGGGGGGGAAAGGAGGCCCAAGATGGCGGTGGCCTCTCGGCAGGCACAGTGGCGGGGGTGGACATGGAGCAGGAGCAGAGCGGACAGGCTGGGGTGCAGGAGGCAGGACGAGGAGCAGAGCGGACAGGCTGGGGTGCAGGAGGCAGGACGGGGAGCAGAGCGGACAGGCTGGGGTGCAGGAGGCAGGACGGGGAGCAGAGCGGACAGGCTGGGGTGCAGGAGGCAGTACGAGGAGCAGAGCGGACAGGCTGGGGTGCAGGAGGCAGGACGGGGAGCAGAGCGGACAGGCTGGGGTGCAGGAGGCAGGACGAGGAGCAGAGCGGACAGGCTGGGGTGCAGGAGGCAGGACGAGGAGCAGAGCGGACAGGCTGGGGTGCAGGAGGCAGTACGAGGAGCAGAGCGGACAGGCTGGGGTGCAGGAGGCAGGACGAGGAGCAGAGCGGACAGGCTGGGGTGCAGGAGGCAGGACGAGGAGCAGAGCGGACAGGCTGGGGTGCAGGAGGCAGGACGGGGAGCAGAGCGGACAGGCTGGGGTGCAGGAGGCAGGACGGGGAGCAGAGCAGGCAGGCTGGGGTGCAGGAGGCATGTTGCAGGGGAAATGAGCGGATGGGGATCAGAGAGGAGGCGCATGGGGAGCAGAGCGGGCAGGTTGGGGGAGCATGAGGCATGTTGCAGGGGAAATGAGCGGACGGGGAGCAGAGCGACACACCTCCCTGCAGGCATGTGGCAGCGCGGCGGATGGGGAGCAGAGCAGACAGGGCGGGGGAAGCAGGAGGAATGTTGCAGGGGAAATAAGTGGACAGGGAGCAGAGAGGCAGATGCGGACAGGGAGCAGAGAGGCGGATGCGGACGTGGGAGCAGAGTGGACAGGCCGGGGGGAACAGGAGACGATACAGTAAGCAACTTGTATGTTGCAGGGGAAATGATAGAATCCATTCCATCATTTCCATGAAAGGGTTCGGTCATTTCATCATTTCCCGAGATTTGATCAAATCCCTGATTCTATCATCACTGCAACATGTATATTCGTTTCAATGGAAGGTTATGCCAGCTGGAGGTACAACCGTGCAGGAAGATCCGGGACTCTTGGTGGCGCTGACGGCATCAGATAAACATCACTCCTTCAATGATGGGAGTAGTAGTACTTGATGCGAATCTGATGAAGAGGCTGTGCTTTGAAATGCTTAATTCCTG
The DNA here is from genome assembly GCF_027789765.1 of Dendropsophus ebraccatus. NCBI lineage: Eukaryota > Metazoa > Chordata > Amphibia > Anura > Hylidae > Dendropsophus > Dendropsophus ebraccatus. The sequence goes on along the minus strand of NC_091458.1, from coordinate 5,621,524 downwards.
CAAAAAAACTTTAATTTTACATCAACTACTACTACTCCCATCATTGAAGGAGTGATGTTTATCTGATGCCGTCAGCGCCACCAAGAGTCCCGGATCTTCCTGCACGGTTGTACCTCCAGCTGGCATAACCTTCCGTTGATTCTCCACCGGGATCTCCCGGCACGCGGACTGGCTGCAAGAGGCTCATCTGATTATGCGATCGGCGGTGTCCGGCTTCTAGCACGACCACCCCAGGTGAGCGGCTCCAAAGCCACCATTTCTATTTGAATGTCCAGTTTGCAGTAACACACTATGTGCACCCCCGGTGTTTTTTAATCTCTCCAGTTTCATGTATATCCGTTTGATGTACTCAGCATTGGCCATCATTGTGAACCCGAAAACCAATCTGCCATGCGCGTGCCTATTTGGAGGTCCAGGCGACCCTAGGCTCGGGGTATGTGGCTGAGACTGCGCCTGTAGTCATGTTTGTGTGTGAATAATATGTTTCTGCATTTGTCTAAGCTCTGTCTGAACATCGTCCTTCTCCTTCTGCTCGGCTGATTGATTTATCTGCCACACCTGTCTCTTCCCTGCTGAGCTCCTTTTGGCCACTTCACCATTAACCTCTGTTTTGCCTCGATGATTGACATCTTCTCTTTCCACGCACTCTTGCTGGATTCTGGACCGCTGTTCCAACCAGGTTCTGAAACGGACCTCAGTATACGTCCTCAGTCTGTTAACCTTTGCCATCTATTTGTCTTCTTTCTGAAGCATTGTAGTGTATCGTGTTTTCTGTCTGCTATTCCTGGTTTTCCAACCTCGGCTTATCCTGACCTCGGCTTATCCTCTCCTTGCCTTATCCTGACCTCGGCTTATCCTGACTACGCCTTATCCTGACCTTGGCTTATCCTGACCTGAGCTTATCCTATCCTCACCTTATCCTGACCTCAGCTTATCCTGTCCCTGCCTTATCCTGACTACGCCTTATCCTGACCTCGGCTTATCCTGACCTTGGCCTATCCTGACCTTGGCTTATCCTGACCTGAGCTTATCCTATCCTCACCTTATCCTGACCTCAGCTTATCCTGTCCCTGCCTTATCCTGACCCCACCTTATCCTGACCTCGGCTCTTTTACCGGACTATCCTCTTGGATCCTGATTTTTTACCTTGTGCCTGTTTGGTTTTGACCCCTGACACTGTCTGTGTCCTCCTCGACTTCTTCTCAGGGTATACCCTTCCTATGTTTGTGACACTATCTATTATTTGTACAGCAATAGTGTTGAGTGAACTTGCCGAAAGTTTGGGTTTGGCAACATTTGCCTGAACCTGAACGCTCAGCATTTGACTCCTGGAGGCCGGTGAAGTTAGATGCCGCCCTAGAGAGTCCTGTAAATATGGATACAGCCATAAGCCATAGGTTGTATCCATGTTTTTCTGGCAGCCCAATGGCGGCATCCAACTTCTTCAGACCCCAACTTTTTGCTCAATTCTGTTGCTGTAGAAAGAATAGACTGGTTGTCAGGCTAACACTGATGGCTATGCAGAGTATACAAAGCAATATATAAGCAATGAGACATAATAATAAGGTCTATAATATAACCTATTATAATAAATGAATGAAAAATCTACAATTAGATTTTAATTAAAAAATGTTTTATTGTTTCAGAGTTCTATTGTACGCGATTCTAAGAAGCCATTGTTACATTATTTACCCCCCCCCCCCCAATAATGAAGGTTAGTCAAAAAGTGTATAAACCCCAAACTGATCCTCATAGACAATACGATTCATCCCACTAACAATTGTCCAGTTACATCAATGGGAAGTTACAGCACTGCCTGAAAGCGTCGTCCTCACAAATCCCCTGCTTATGCTGAAACAGGAAGCTGTTCACGTCCGGTATCATGCTGAAACGTCCGCAGGATGTCGGCTTTAGGGGTCACACTGTTTGGGGAGTGGAGTAAATAAAGAAAAATCCTTAAAAATAAGACGGACCTCATTGAAGTCAATGGGATTTCTCGGGATACAATGTCTATTGTACAATGCAGCAAAGGGGCAGAGGCCCCAAATACACACGTGCACCCGGCCTCAGGATGGAGTTGTGGTTTTTTGTTTTTTAATGGGGCTTCCAACATGGCTGAGTGTCTGAGCCATTTGCTAAGTTTCAATGAGAATTAATTCTGGAAACACAAACCGTCTTTTCTTACCTCCATCCTCAGCAACGTTCTTGGTAAATCTTCTAGAGCGAAGCGGCTTTGTCAGGGTTCATACGAATCAGAACGATCGGCTTCTGAATCCCGCTGTCTGGCTGCACATTCCCATCTGGCGCATTCGGGGAGGGAGGGGGGGGGGGGGGCGATGGCGGAAGTTATTCAGCAGGATGAAAACCAACAAAAAAAAAATCCTGCCCCCTGTATGTTTTTATTAGCTCGAATCCTGCTAAATAAATGGCCCCCACTGAAGTCAATGGCATCCCCGGCCATTAGTAATTGTCTGATGGGACCGTCCAGCTATGTTCTGTGCCTCATGGAATCTCCAATGAAAGCTCAGAACTCCCTACCCTCGGGGTAACCGGTAACGGATGTCTCCCTAACCTCGGGGTGACCGGTAACAGATGTCTACCTAACCTCGGGGTGACAGGTAACGGATGTCTCCCTAACCTCGGGGTGACCAGTAACTGACGTCTCCCTAACCTCGTGGTGACCGGTAACGGATGTCTCCATAACCTCGGGGTGACAGGTAACGGATGTCTCCCTAACCTCGGGGTGACCAGTAACTGACGTCTCCCTAACCTCGGGGTGACCGGTAACGGATGTCTCCATAAACTCGGGGTGACCGGTAACGGATGTCTCCCTAACCTTGGGGTGATCAGTAATGGATGTCTCCCTAACCTTAGGGTGACGGGTAACCCATGTCTCCCTAACTTCGGGGTGATTGGTAACAGATGTCTCCCTAACCTCGGGGTGACCGGTAACTGACGTCTCCCTAACCTTGGGGTTATTGGTAACGGATGTCTCCATAACCTCGGGTTATTGGTAACGGATGTCTCCCTAACCTCGGGGTGACCGGTAACAGATGTCTCCCTAACCTCGGGGTGACGGGTAACGGATGTCTCCCTAACCTCGGGGTGATCGGTAACGGATATCTCCCTAACCTCGGGGTAACCGGTAACTGACGTCTCCCTAACCTTGGGGTTATTGGTAACAGATGTCTCCCTAACCTCAAGGTGACCGGTAACTGATGTCTCCCTAACCTCGGGATGACCGGTAACTGCCGTCTCCCTAACCTCGGGGTGACCGTTAACTGACGTCTCCCTAACCTTGGGGTTATTGGTAACTGACGTCTCCCTAACCTTGGGGTTATTGGTAACGGATGTCTCCATAACCTCGGGGTGACCGGTAACTGATGTCTCCCTAACCTCGGGGTGATCGGTAACGGATGTCTCCCTAACCTCGGGGTGACCGGTAACAGATGTCTCCCTAACCTCGGGGTGACGGGTAACGGATGTCTCCCTAACTTCGGGGTGATCGGTAACGGATGTCTCCCTAACCTCGGGGTGACTGGTAACTGACGTCTCCCTAACCTTGGGGTGACCGGTAACTGACGTCTCCCTAACCTTGGGGTTATTGGTAACTGACGCCTGCCTAACCTCGGGGTGATCGGTAACGGATGTCTCCCTAACCTCGGGTTGACGGGTAACGGATGTCTCCCTAACCTCGGGGTGATCGGTAACGGATGTCTCCCTAACCTCAGGGTGACGGGTAACGGATGTCTCCCTAACCTCGGGGTGATCGGTAACGGATGTCTCCCTAACCTCGGGGTGACCGGTAACTGACGTCTCCCTAACCTTGGGGTTATTGGTAACAGATGCCTCCCTAACCTTGGGGTGGCCGGTAACGGATGTCTCCCTAACCTCGGGGTGATCGGTAACTGATGTCTCCCTAACCTCGGGGTGATCGGTAACGGATGTTTCCCTAACCTCGGGGTGATCGGTAACTGATGTCTCCCTAACCTCGGGGTGATCGGTAACTGATGTCTCCCTAACCTCGGGGTGATCGGTAACTGATGTCTCCCTAACCTCGGGGTGACCGGTAACGGATAAGTTTCTGACCTCTGCTTCACAATCAGCTTATTGAATGCGGCCTGAGCAACAAAATAAACAGCCTAAACCCCCCGACCACCCAACAGAGCCCAATAAAGTCAATGGCATTAGCCAGGATCAGTTGGTGACCGACCAGCTTCATTTTTATGCAGTCAATTTACTTTAGGACAGAGGCCATAATACCCACAGATGGGAACAAAGTCAGAGTTTTATATATTTTTTTCTTTTAATTCTCTAGTCACTCCTCTTCCCCCTCCTCTCTCCTCCCTCTTCTTCCTCCTCCTCCCTTTCCTCTGTCTCCTCTCCCCTCTCTTCTTCCTTCTCTCCCTCCTCCCTCCTCTTCTTTCTTCTCCCTCCCTCCTCTTCCTCCAGCCCCTCTTCCTCCTCCCCCCCTCCTCTCCCTCCAGCCCCCTCTTCCTCCTCTTCTTCCTCCCTCCCTCCTTTTCCTCCTCCCTCTTCTCTCTCCTCTTCCTCTTCTCCCTCCAGCCCCCTCTTCCTCCTCTTTTTGCTTCCGCTATTAATTGGCTTCAGTCTCTTCCTTTTCAGATTTTCCTATAAGTCTTATAAATGCCATTTCCTCGCCTTCAGGTTGTGTTCTCAATTCTCGGCTTTCTTCATCCTTTATACACTTTCTATCCGGTATCTCACTATCACTATTTTATAAATCCAAACAAGAATACAGTTTTTTTTCTCTGGGTATAAACATGTTATATTCCTTGATATTTCTTAAAGAGACTTCTCTGCTGGGTGACTTCTTTTTTCGTGTGCGACAAGACTTGATTTATTTTTAAAACATTTCCCACATTCTGAACACGAATATGGCTTCTCATCAGAGTGATTTCTTCTCTCGTGTGTAAGGAGATTTGATTTGGTTGTGAATCCTTTCCCGCATTCTAAACATGTATACGGCTTCTCTCCTGTATGAATTCTCTCATGTATAACAAGATGGGATTTCTTTGTAAAACATTTACCACACTCTGCACATGAATAAGGCTTCTCTCCTGTGTGAATTCTCTGGTGGATCACAAGATGTGATTTGTTTGTAAAAGATTTCCCACATTCTGAACATGAATGCGGCTTCTCTCCTGTGTGTATTCTCTTATGTATAACAAAATATCTTCTATCTGTAAAACATTTCCCACATTCTGAACAGAAGTACAATTTCTCTCCTGTGTGAATTCTCTCATGTGTAGCAAGGCTTGATTTTTTTGTAAAACATTTATCACATTCTGAACATGAATATGGCTTCTCTCCTGTGTGAATTCTCTCGTGAATAACAAAATATCTTTTATCTGCAAAACATTTCCCACATTCCGTACACGAATACAGCTTCTCTCCTGTGTGAATTCTCTTATGTGTAGCAAAATATCTTTTATCTCTAAAGCATTTACCACATTCTGCACATGAATACGGCTTTGTTCCTGTGTGACTTCTCTCATGGTTAAGAAGATATGATTCTTTTGAAAAACATTTCCCACATTCTGAACATGAATATGGTTTCTCATCTGTGTGAATTCTCATATGTATAAAATAATGCAATTTTTGAGTAAAACTTTTCCCACATTCTGAACATGAATACAGCTCTCCTTTGTGACTTCTCTCATGTGCAACAAGATCTGTTTTTTCTTTAAAACCTTTGCCACATTCTGAACACGAATAATGCTTTTCTCCTATGTGAGTTGTCTCATGCGCGACAAGCTGTGATTTTTCTGTAAAACATTTCCCACATTCTGAACACGAATACGGCTTTTCGACTTTGTGGATTCTCACGTGTGTAATAAGATCTGATTTTCTTGTAAAACTTTTCCCACATTCTGAACATGAAAACGGCTTCTCTCCTGTGTGACTTCTTTCATGTATAACAAGGTACGGTATGGATGTAAAACGTTTTCCACATTGAGGACACGGATACGGCCTCTCTGCGGAGTGAGTTTCCTGATGTTTAAGAACATCGGTTTTCTGGGAGAAACGTTCCCCACATTTTGAGCATGAATACGGCTTCTCTCCTATGTGCATTCTCTCATGGGACACAAGCTCAGGTTTACTTGTAAAACATTTCCCGCATAGTGAACATGAATACTTCTCCCCTGTGTGACTTCTCCGCTGAGATATCAGACTTTTTGTGAACTCTTTGTCACGCTCATCACGACGAACCCTTTTGCCGTCTTTCTGATTGGTCCTTGTGGTAACAACCAGTGATAGGTCAGGCGAGGAAGGCTCCCCGTGTATACGAGGATTATAGAACGCCTCTGTACTGCGAAGTCCGGAGCGTAAGGTACAGGTAAGGAGGTTTCCTCTGGCCGAGACATCTTCATCTTCTACTGCAGAATCTATGAAGTCTTCATCGGAGTCGTCATTGAAGTTTTCTGTGTGGATGAAAAGTTGATGGCGTTATTTTATATTTGCCCCATAAGAGTAGACAGGGTTATAACATTGCTATGAATGTAATCCCTCTGGTTGGCGTATTTATCCGCGGTATCGGTATATCACGGTCCTGATGTGCGGCCCTCCCAATATCACGGTCCGTGTTCTGATGTGTGGCCCTCCCTCTATCACGGTCCGTGTCCTGACCTGCGGCTCTCTATCACGGTCCGTGTCCTGACCTGCGTCCCTCCCTATATCACTGTCCAGGTCCTGATGTGCGGCCCTCCCTCTATCACGGTCCGTGTCCTGGTATGCGGCCCTCCCTATATCATGGTCCGAGTCCTGATGTGCGGCCCTCCCTCTATCACGGTCCATGCCCTGGTATGCGTCCCTCCTTGTATCACGGTCCAGGTTCTGATGTGTGGCCCTCCCTATATCACAGACCGTGTCCTGATGTGTGGCCCTCCCTATATCACGGTTCGTGTCCTGATGTGCGGCCCTCCCTATATCACGGTTCGTGTCCTGATGTGCGGCCCTCCCTATATCACGGTTCGTGTCCTGATGTGCGGCCCTCCTTGTATCACGGTCCATGCCCTGGTATGCGGCCCTCCTTGTATCACGCTCCGTGTCCTAATGTGCGGCCCTCCCTATATCACACTCCATGTCCTGATGTGCGGCCCTCCCTATATCACGGTCCGTGTCCTGATGTGCGGCCCTCCCTATATCACGGTCCATGTCCTGGTATGCGGCCCTCCTTGTATCACGCTCCGTGTCCTGATGTGCGGCCCTCCCTATATCACTGTCCAGGTCCTGATGTGCGGCCCTCCCTATATCACACTCCGTGTCCTGATGTACGTCCCTCCCTATATCATGGTCCGTGTACTGGCTAGCGGCCCTCCCTATATCACGGTCCAGGTTCTGATGTGTGGCCCTCCCTATATCACAGACCGTGTCCTGATGTGCGGCCCTCCCTATATCACGGTCCGTGTCCTGATGTGTGGCCCTCCCTATATCACGGTCCGTGTCCTGATGTGTGGCCCCTCTATATCACGGCCCATGTCCTGATGTGCGGCCCTCCCTTTATCACTGTCCGGGTCCTAATGTGCGGCCCTCCCTATATCACAGTCCTGATGTGAGGCCCTCCCTATATCACGTCCTGATGTGCGGCCCTTCCTATATGACGGTCCGGGACCTGATGTGCGGCCCTCCCTCTATCACGGTCCGTGTCCTGATGTGCGGGCCTCCCTATATCACGGTCCGTGTCCTGATGTGCGGCACTCCCTATATCACGCTCCGTGTCCTGATGTGCGGCCCTCCCTATATCACGGTCCGAGTCCTGATGTGCGACCCTCACTTTATCACTGTCCGGGTCCTAATGTGCGGCCCTCCCTATATCACAGTCCTGATGTGAGGCCCTCCCTATATCACGTCCTGATGTGCAGCCCTTCCTATATGACGGTCCGAGTCCTGATGTGCGACCCTCCCTATATCACTGTCTGGGTCCTGATGTGCGGCCCTCCCTATATCACGGTCCGGGTCCTGATGTGCGGCCCTCCCTCTATCACGGTCCATGCCCTGGTATGCGGCCCTCCTTGTATCACGCTCCGTGTCCTGATGTGCGTCCCTCCCTATATCACTGTCCGAGTCCTGATGTGCGGCCCTCCCTATATCACACTCCATGTCCTGATGTGCGGCCCTCCCTATATCATGGTCCGTGTACTGGCTAGCGGCCCTCCCTATATCACGGTCCAGGTTCTGATGTGTGGCCCTCCCTATATCACAGACCGTGTCCTGATGTGCGGCCCTCCCTATATCACGGTTCGTGTCCTGATGTGCGGCCCTCCCTATATCACGGCCCATGTCCTGATGTGCGGCCCTCCCTTTATCACTGTCCGGGTCCTAATGTGCGGCCCTCCTTATATCACAGTCCTGATGTGAGGCCCTCCCTATATCACGTCCTGATGTGCGGCCCTTCCTATATGACGGTCCGGGACCTGATGTGCGGCCCTCCCTCTATCATGGTCCGTGTCCTGATGTGTGGCCCTCCCTATATCAAGGTCCGTGTCCCGATGTGCAGCCCTCCCTATATCACGGTCCGTGTCCTGACGTGCGGCCCTCCCTATATCACTGTCTGGGTCCTGATGTTCGGCCCTCCCTATATCACGGTCCGGGTCCTGATGTGCGGCCCTCTCTATATCATGGTCCGTGTCCTGATGTGTGGCCCTCCCTATATCAAGGTCCGTGTCCTGATGTGCGGCCCTTCCTATATGACGGTCCGGCACCTGATATGCGGCCCTCCCTATATCACGGTCCGTGTCCTGACGTGCGGCCCTCCCTATATCACTGTCTGGGTCCTGATGTGCGGCCCTCCCTATATCACGGTCCGGGTCCTGATGTGCGGCCCTCCCTATATCAAGGTCCGTGTCCCGATGTGCAGCCCTCCCTATATCACGGTCCGTGTCCTGACGTGCGGCCCTCCCTATATCACTGTCTGGGTCCTGATGTTCGGCCCTCCCTATATCACAGTCCGTGTCCTGATGTGCGGCCCTCTCTATATCATGGTCCGTGTCCTGATGTGTGGCCCTCCCTATATCACGGTCCGTGTCCTGATGTGCGGCCCTCCCTATATCACTGTCTGGGTCCTGATGTTCGGCCCTCCCTATATCACAGTCCGTGTCCTGATGTTCGGCCCTCCCTATATCACTGTCTGGGTCCTGATGTGCGGCCCTCCCTATATCACGGTCCGGGTCCTGATGTGCGGCCCTCCCTATATCACGGTCCGTGTCCTGATGTGCGGCCCTCCCTATATCACGGTCCGTGTCCTGATGTGCGGCCCTCCCTATATCATGGTCCATGTCCTGACGTGCGGCCCTCCCTATATCACTGTCTGGGTCCTGATGTGCGGCCCTCCCTATATCACGGTCCGGGTCCTGATGTGCGGCCCTCCCTATATCACGGTCCGTGTCCTGATGTGCGGTCCTCCCTATATCACGGTCCAGGTTCTGATATGCGGCCCTTCCTATATGACGGTCCGGGACCTGATGTGCGGTCCTCCCTATATCACGGTCCAGGTTCTGATATGCGGCCCTTCCTATATGACGGTCCGGGACCTGATGTGTGGCCCTCCCTATATCACGGTCCAGGTCCTGATGTGCGGTCCTCCCTATATCACAGTCCGGGTCCTGATGTGTGGCCCCTCTATATTACGGTCCAGGTCCTGATGTGCGGCCCTCCCCATATCACGGTCCGTGTCCTGGCGTGCGCCCCTCCCTACATCACGGTCCGTGTCCTGATGTGCGGCCCTCCCTATATCACGGTCCGTGTCCTGATGTGCGGCCCTTCCTATATCACGGTCCAGGTTCTGAAATGCGGCCCTCCCTATATCACGGTCCGTGTCCTGATGTGCGGCCCTTCTTATATGACGGTCCGGCTCCTGACGTGTGGCCCTCCCTATATCACGGTCTGGCTCCTGATCTGCGGCCCTCCCTATATCACGGTCCGGCACCTGATATGCGGCCCTCCCTATATCACGGTCCGGCTCCTGATCTGCGGCCCACCCTTTATTACAGTCCGGGACCTGATCTGCGGCCCTCCCTATATCACGGTCCGGGACCTGATGTGCGGCCCTCCCTAGGAATTTCAAGCAGAATCCGCACTTAATTTTATGGGTATTCCACCTGTAAAATATGTACAGAGTAATCTCCCACTATGTTCAATGGGCTTTTTACTCTCTTGCTCACACGAAAGAATTAACACGCAGAATGTTCCACCGCCCAAAGAATCGGCACAGCCATAGAAGTCTATGGGGCTTTGAATTTCTGCTTTCCGCTCAAATTCTGCACCTGTTCTGCCAGAGCTGAAGTGCAAATTTCAAGCAGAAAACTTTCCTCTTCGACTCCTCGTCTATTCCTCAGTGTGAACAGAACCCAACTGTGGATGTTTTCTATAGTATGGGCAGAATTTGTCTATTCTGAGAGTCACTGTTTTTATGAATTGTAACAATCGTGACAAACTCGACTTTCTTACAAATTCAAGGTCGATCCGCGATTTATATTGGGATTAAAGCAGAACTTTAATGAATGCACACAGGTCACCTACCCTAGCCGACGAGTTTCAGGTGTGTCAAGCGTTCTTCCTCATGACCATCATAAAGGTTCCAGACTGGTTAAGAATGGCATCAAAATGTGAATGTAAATTCTATGTAATGTTTTTAACATTACTAATGCCCTCATCTCCGACACCATACATTACAGCGGGGGTCACTGGGGCCTGAAGGGTTACTGTAATGTAGCTGTAAGGTGGAGCCCCCCCTTATATCCCTGTCACCTCCCTCACTATACTGCACTATACATATATACACAGGGGGGGGGGGGGCCTGAAGGGTTACTGTAATGTAGCTGTAAGGTGGGGCTCCCCCTTATATCCCTGTCACCTCCCTCACTATACTGCACTATACATATATACACAGGGGGGGGGGGGGGCCTGAAGGGTTACTGTAATGTAGCTGTAAGGTGGAGACCCCCCCTTATATCCCTGTCACCTCCCTCACTATACTGCACTATACATATATACACAGGGGGGGGGGGGGCTGAAGGGTTACTGTAATGTAGCTGTAAGGTGGAGCCCCCCCTTATATCCCTGTCACCTCCCTCACTATACTGCACTATACATATATACACGGGGGGGGGGGGGGCTGAAGGGTTACTGTAATGTAGCTGTAAGGTGGAGCCCCCCCTTATATCCCTGTCACCTCCCTCACTATACTGCACTATACATATATACACAGGGGGTCACCGGGGCCTGAAGGGTTACTGTAATGTAGCTGTAAGGTGGAGCCCCCCCTTATATCCCGGTCACCTCCCTCACTATACTGCACTATACATATATACACAGGGGGGGGGGGCTGAAGGGTTACTGTAATGTAGCTGTAAGGTGGAGCCCCCCCTTATATCCCTGTCACCTCCCTCACTATACTGCACTATACATATATACAGAGGGGGGGGCTTGAAGGGTTACTGTAATGTAGCTGTAAGGTGGAGCCCCCCCTTATATCCCTGTCACCTCCCTCACTATACTGCACTGTACATATATACACGGGGGGGGGGGGGGCTGAAGGGTTACTGTAATGTAGCTGTAAGGTGGAGCCCCCCCTTATATCCCTGTCACCTCCCTCACTATACTGCACTATACATATATACACAGGGGGGGGGGCTGAAGGGTTACTGTAATGTAGCTGTAAGGTGGAGCTCCCCCTTATATCCCTGTCACCTCCCTCACTATACTGCACTATACATATATACACAGGGGGGGGGCTGAAGGGTTACTGTAATGTAGCTGTAAGGTGGAGCCCCCCCTTATATCCCTGTCACCTCCCTCACTATACTGCACTATACATATATACACGGGGGGGGGGGGGGGGGGCTGAAGGGTTACTGTAATGTAGCTGTAAGGTGGAGCCCCCCCTTATATCCCTGTCACCTCACTATACTGCACTATACATATATACACAGGGGGGGGGGCCTGAAGGGTTACTGTAATGTAGCTGTAAGGTGGAGCCCCCCCTCATATCCCTGTCACCTCCCTCACTATACTGCACTATACATATATACACAGGGGGGGGGGGCCTGAAGGGTTACTGTAATGTAGCTGTAAGGTGGAGCCCCCCCTTATATCCCTGTCACCTCCCTCACTATACTGCACTATACATATATACACAGGGGTCACCGGGGCCTGAAGGGTTACTGTAATGTAGCTGTAAGGTGGGGCTCCCCCTTATATCCCTGTCACCTCCCTCACTATACTGCACTATACATATATACACAGGGGGTCACCGGGGCCTGAAGGGTTACTGTAATGTAGCTGTAAGGTGGAGCCCCCCCTTATATCCCTGTCACCTCCCTCACTATACTGCACTATACATATATACACAGGGGGGGGGGGGGGGGCTGAAGGGTTACTGTAATGTAGCTGTAAGGTGGAGCCCCCCCTTATATCCCTGTAACCTCACTATACTGCACTATACATATATACACATGGGGGGGGCTGAAGGGTTACTGTAATGTAGCTGTAAGGTGGAGCCCCCCCTTATATCCCTGTCACCTCCCTCACTATACTGCACTATACATATATACACAGGGGGGGGGGGCTGAAGGGTTACTGTAATGTAGCTGTAAGGTGGAGCCCCCCCTTATATCCCTGTCACCTCCCTCACTATACTGCACTATACATATATACACATGGGGGGGGCTGAAGGGTTACTGTAATGTAGCTGTAAGGTGGAGCCCCCCCTTATATCCCTGTCACCTCCCTCACTATACTGCACTATACATATATACACAGGGGGTCACCGGGGCCTGAAGGGTTACTGTAATGTAGCTGTAAGGTGGAGCCCCCCCATATCCCTGTCACCTCCCTGTGTACCTCCATTATACCATACCTGGGGTAGCAGCTCCCGGCGTCTCCTCCTCCTTCACCTCACTCATACACCGGGGATCGCCCCACACGCCTTCTTCTTCATCCTCCACTTTGATGATAGTCAGATCTGCCATCTGTTGTGACGTATAGAGATCTGGTACGGGATCAGCGTCATCTTCCTGATGATTCTCTGGGACATTTCCCTCCGGACAGTCCTGGGAATACAGAGGACGGGGACATCTCTCTGGTGTCTCTTTCCTGCTGGATCCATCTGTAGGGAAGACACAGGGACTGAATACAAGACCTCCCGTATACTCCTCTATTTATCAGACACTCCTATCATTATAGGTTATATATCAGGCCTCAATAACACGATGCGTTGACCACTAGAGATAAGTAAATGTGCGCTCCCTTGCTGTTTCTCACGGAGCCGGAGTCCCTTTTTGAGGCAGCCACACCGGCTTAACCTGGGGGCACCAAGTGTGGTTTCTGAGTTTTCGTTACTGTGTATGACCCTCGCCTGCTCCTTGACTCGGCTTCTGCCTCTTCCTCTGATCTGTTTGCCTTTCTTGTGTATGGCCGGGGCTGTTGGCCACAAACCTGCCATGGTCATGGTCAGCCCATGACCATAACTTTACATTCATCTACATTAACCTATATTTGCAATTTCTCTGCCCAAGCCTCCAGCTTCCCTGAATCCCTCCGGAATGTTAAATCTTTTTCTGGAATAAGTGTCTAGTTGTTAGGAATTGAATTAGCAAGAAAAATGTGCTGCTCTCTAGCCCTCCTGGATGTGTGCTGTAATACCATATCTCTTTCTATTCTGGAGGATCTGCCCCCTTTTATGTGAAGCCCCACCCACTATTTAAGTTAGGGAAGTCGGATCTCTAAATGAATAATTGAGAGAAGGCTCCAACATATATTGCTGTACAGTCACATACACCAGCCCGCAGTAATGATCAGTAGGTCTCCTCTTACCCGGTGATGTGGGGGGCGGCTGATCCTCCATCATGGCCTCCTTGTACACATCCTTGTGTCCTTCTACATACTCCCACTCCTCCATGGAGAAATAGACGGTGACGTCCTGACACCTTATAGGAACCTGACACACACAATGATGGCGTCATCCTCCAGACACCTCCCACCTTGGTGTTATATGTCCCAGCATTCCCAGCAGCATTGCTCACCTCTCCAGTCAGGAGCTCAGTCATCCTGGTGGTCAGTTCTAGGATCTTCTGCTCATGGATCAGTGATGGAGGTGGAGGATCTGTGATGGGGCTGCTGCTCCAGCCTCCTGACACAGGGGGCGCCACACACTCACCACACCACTTCTTCACTACTGTGTAATCCTGTGTATGGTGAGACACTGATCACTACAGAGAGTCTAACAATCCTTCCCCTCTCCAGTCATCTCCCTGTATTATCTATAGGGATAAGAGGGAGGGGACGTGACGCATGGCTCACCTCTCCGGTGATCAGGTGGATTATCTCTAGGGTGAGCTCTAATATCCTGGCCGCCATCATGTCTCCCGCCTTCTCCAGCCTTGGGGGGTCATTGATGAGAAGGGGCGGCTGATCCTCCATCATGGCCTCCTTGTACAGATCCTTGTGTCCTTCTACATACTCCCACTCCTCCATGGAGAAATAGACGGTGACGTCCTGACACCTTATAGGAACCTGAGAAACACAAAGATACAGGAATAAGGGTCACGTATGGAATATCTGACCCATCCCGGATCCTGTAGTACATACTATATACCCGGTGATGGTGACAACCTCTAATTTAGTAGGAGTTATTATAGCACCACACAATGAGATGGAAATCTAAGGGTTATGTAGGTTATTAAGATGACAGAAACACATGAGGTTGAGTTTTAGAAGGGTGTGGGGGTTGTAGTAGACTAGACCATAGAACATGAAGGACAGTGCAAGTAATGTAGAGTATAGTGCATGATGGACAGCGGCAGCATCACCGGGCCGATCCTACACAGCCGATCCTATGCTGAAGGATCTTACTGAGAGCTGAAAGGAAAAACGTTCTTCTACCAGTTCTTGAGGTGTAGATTGAGACTGGGAACGCTGGGACAGTTTGCACTCGTTCGTCACAATGTGAGGTGACACTATAAAACCGAACACCATCATGGAGAATGGTATGCCATAAGAACCATATCAACATAAAAGCGCAGGCTGGTGGGTAGTAAGAGGCTGGTGGGTAGTAAGAGCCTGGTGGGTAGTAAGAGCCTGGTGGATAGTAAAAGCCTGATGGATATTAAGAGCCTGGTGGGTAGTAAGAGCCTGGTGGGTAGTAAGAGCTTGGTGGGTAGTAAGAGTTTGGTGGGTAGTAAGTGGCTGGTGGATAGTAAGAGTTTGGTGGGTAGTAAGAGCCTGGTGGGTAGTAAGAGCCTGGTGGGTAGTAAGAGTTTGGTGGGTAGTAAGTGGCTGGTGTATAGTAAGAGTTTGGTGGGTAGTAAGAGCCTGGTGGGTAGTAAGAGGCTGGTGGGTAGTAAGAGCCTGGTGGGTAGTAAGAGCCTGGTGGGTAGTAAGAGCCTGGTGGGTAGTAAGAGGCTGGTGGGTAGTAAGAGCCTGGTGGGTAGTAAGAGCCTGGTGGGTAGTAAGAGCCTGGTGGGTAGTAAGAGGCTGGTGGGTAGTAAGAGCCTGGTGGGTAGTAAGAGCCTGGTGGGTAGTAAGAGGCTGGTGGGTAGTAAGAGCCTGGTGGGTAGTAAGAGGCTGGTGGGTAGTAAGAGCCTGGTGGGTAGTAAGAGCCTGGTGGGTAGTAAGAGCCTGGTGGGTAGTAAGAGGCTGGTGGGTAGTAAGAGCCTGGTGGGTAGTAAGAGCCTGGTGGGTAGTAAGAGCCTGGTGGGTAGTAAGAGGCTGGTGGGTAGTAAGAGCCTGGTGGGTAGTAAGAGCCTGGTGGGTAGTAAGAGGCTGGTGGGTAGTAAGAGCCTGGTGGGTAGTAAGAGCCTGGTGGGTAGTAAGTGGCTGGTGGATAGTAAGAGCCTGGTGGGTAGTAAGAGCCTGGTGGGTAGTAAGTGGCTGGTGGATAGTAAGAGTTTGGTGGGTAGTAAGAGCCTGGTGGGTAGTAAGAGCCTGGTGGGTAGTAAACGTCTGGTGCAGAGCGATCCAGGATATACAGGAATATGGTGGGACATAAAGGCAGGCTGCTGCCGCTGTGGGTGGTTGCCGACCCCATGTCAGGAAATTCCACCACAACCGACAATGTACTGCTAAACACTGGGCCGACACAGGAATTGTACTGACAAAAATAATAGATTGCTTGTGTGAATGATTTGGGCAGTATAATTGGGGACGGGGATAAACTTTTTGACATGTGTATACCGATATACAAATACAAACAAGTAACAACAAAGCAACACTCACTACCCTCACTGCTACCCCCAAGGCTCCGGGCTTAACTTCTACTGCTCCCACTGCCGTGGCTAAAGCCGCCTGTTCCACCACATCAGTTACCTACCACATGGCCCCCATCTTCTCTCCCATTACCAGAGTGAAGCCTAACATTGTGGCCACCACTGCATCCAGTGATGCTTCTGCTCCAGGCCCCTCACACTATTGCTATCCGTGGAAGAAGAAGCCTACTGAGGATTCCCCTGCACCCTCTCATTGAGTCCGTTATAGAGACCAGAGTTCCTAGTTGTTCATGTGACTGTGTGGTTTCTGTGTTCAAAGTTTGAAGAAGTTATGCAAAGTTCGAGCTGTGTACCTGGTCCTCCTGACCAAGTTCCCTTGTTTACTGTCCAGCTATGTGCGGAAGAGACACTCAGGTTGTTATATAGTTGTTTAGTGCCTGTCCCAGAGGCTTTACATGAACGATAGTCTATATTGCCAAAGAGACTCTACCATAACAGACACTTACCCGTTTCTTCCTAAAGCACTTGTATGAGTATGTGGTTATAAAGGTATTATTGCTCTCTAGTATTGCACTACAGTAGTCAAAGTTTAGTTTTCATATCAAAGTCATATATTTCCTCCTCTGAGTAAGAAGAAAAGTCATATGGATAGCCTCAAAGTAAAGTGTGTTTTCTAACAGAGCATTGTATTTTTCCTTTGAGCCAGTGTTCTTCAGGACCTCGCAGTGTTTTGTCTTTTATGTTCCCTTCCTTGTGTCTCCATTGTTTGTTCATCCCTGTTTTGTCCCAACACACAGTAGTCATTACACATAGTCACACTCAACATTTACATTTGTTCATACATACTGCACCTTTGGCACCTTTTTGTGTATCTGGCCTATTGAGTAATTGCGTTGTATGATTGACTGGTATGAAAAGGAGCTCCCCATGTATGTTTGCTTTTGTTATTTTCTTCTTTCTCTTCCAGGTGTCCAAGTCATTTCACACAGACACCCAAGGCAGTACACAGGTCTTCACGTTCTTTTCCAGTAGGGTAACGTATTTCATTGAAAACCTACTGTCCAAACTGTCTGAAACTTGAGGGTCGCCCGCCAGCAGTTAAGTAGTCCTGACTTCCATGTCAGATAGCACACGCACTAGCTACCTGGTCGCCAGAGTACGCTAGGCACCCCTAGGTGAAGTCCTGCCACTAGGGTTTTCTCTCCACATTCCTTCTCTCACCTGTGCCTTGAGCGTGGAAAACACACACCTACATACTCACAATCACATTCCTTCCTCTTGTTTAGTCGTCCTGTCCATCTGTGTTTCAATTATAGAGATGCTACCTCAACTTCAGATTCGCCGAGGTCGGCTCATTCTTAGTGGGGAGGTATGCAGTGTCCCAGAACAGAGTTCCTTCTCTTGTTGTTTCCTTCAAAGTGTATCTTTATATCTGAGTTAGTCAATATGTTATTGCCTCTGTTCTGGAAAACTATGGTCCACTGCAAACTGTATGATGTGTCAACCCTCTCAGTATTCAGGTCTGCTGTTTCACTCATTTTCATGAATATTTGGTCCTATATGTCCTAATGGTGTGATGATGCAATGGCTTGGTGTCATGTGATTGTCCCCTGCTTCCATGGTAACCCCAATGGCCATTGAGCTTTGGCTGGGAATACCATGTGACTTCTTGTCCTACCTCAGTCTTCTCTCCACCTTTAGGTGAGAAGGGTGTGTTGCTCTGTTCTTCCTGAGTCCTATCTCCTACCTTCAAGGGCATAGGGTGTGTGTGACCTCTCTCCACTGCCAGGAGAGAGATACGTGTGCTCTGCTGCTCCAGTGTCACAAGAAGTGTTCCGGTCCAGTCTCGACCTGGCCGTGTCCTTATTCTCAAGTTTCAAGATCCTCATCTATACTAAAGATCTGGGTGCCGTTCTTCAGACATTCCTCTCATCATCTTCTCTAATCATCAACAGCAAGTATTCATTTCAGTTTCATTCCGCCCAGCATCTCAACTTTGGTATCACTACTACTCCCATCATCCAGCACGTTACTCTCACAGCCTATTGCAGCATCACCCATTACTCCGCTTTATCCAAGTCTGCCTTATACCCCGTTGCATCCGGAGAGACTGTTGCTACGAGTTACCACCATTATAATAAATACACAACTACCGTTGTTTCTGAACCTTGGCATTGGTGTGATCATTGGTGCCCTGACTAAGGACAACGAGGAATTGCTCGGCCTCCGCTTGGTCAGGTTCCCGGTCTACAGCTCATGCCCTTATGGTGACATACCATCAGGCAAGTGGCTAACCGGGTTCCTACCCAGTACTACCACCTACTACTACTCTCAGCGGAGTGGCCCAGCGCATATACACTATATATAACACACTATAGATATACACTATATATACAATACACACACTATAGCTATACACTATATATAATACACACACTATAGATATACACTATATATAATACACACTATAGATATACACTATATATAATACACACACTATAGATATACACTATATATAATACACACTATAGATATACGCTATATATAATACATACACTATAGATATACACTATATATAATACACACACTATAGATATACACTATATATAATACACACTATAGATATACACTATATATAATACACACACTATAGATATACACTATATATAATACACACACTATAGATATACACTATATATATAATACACACTATATACACTATATATAATACACACTATAGATATACACTATATATAATACACACTATAGATATACACTATAGATAATACATACTATAGATATACACTATATATAATACACACACTATAGATATACACTATATATAATACACACACTATAGATATACACTATATATATACACTATATATAATACACACACTATAGATATACACTATATATAATATACACACTATAGATATACACTATATATAATACACACTATAGATATACACTATATATAATACACACACTATAGATATACACTATATATAATACACACACTATAGATATACACTATATATAATACACACTATAGATATACACTATATATAATACACACTATAGATATACACTATATATAATACACACACTATAGATATACACTATATATAATACACACACTATAGATATACACTATATATAATACACACGCTATAGATATACCCTATATATAATACACACTATAGATATACACTATATATAATACACACTATAGATATACACTATATATAATACACACTATAGATATGCAGAAATTATAATGTTAATTTGTTTTCCCTAAGACCCATTGGCATCACAACATATGGGGTATATTCGCCCCTGCGAGCCCCTGGGACGAAGGAATATTTAATTAAAATAAATGAATAAATCTTTAATCCCCTCCTCCAGGTGGTATAAATAGGCTCCACCTCCCCCAGACATCAGTCAAATTATAAAGAATCACAAACAAGGGAGGGAGTCTTGTGATGCCAATGGGTCTTAGGGAAAACAAATTAACATTATAATTTCTGCTTCCCTTACGTCCCATTGGCATCACAACATATGGGGAATTAGCAAGTATGCTCCCCAATGGGCAGGTTATCAATCACAGCCGCATTAAGAACCGACCTAGCAAAGGCCGTTCTCGATGAAAATGAAGTATCCAACCTATAGTGTCTAACAAATGTAGAGAGTGAAGACCAGGTCGCCGCCTGGCAAATGTCCTCAAGAGGAACAGAGGCACGCTCCGCCCAGGAGGAAGCTACCGCTCTGGTAGAATGAGCCTTGGTAAGCGCTGGTGGATCTAAATCAGCAGATGAATAACATAATGCAATAGTATCGCAGATCCATCTGGAAATAGAAGGTTTTGAAGCCTTCTTGCCTCTATTTTTCCCAGCGAATAAGATAAAAAAAATTTCTTCCTTACGGAAATCCTTTACTCTTCCCAGATATACTCTGATTTGCCGAGAAACGTCCAACAGAGACAGGTCCAAATCCTCTTCAGATGAGCCTGCTGGTGAAAAAACTGGCAACACCACCTGCTGGTTGATGTTAGAAAATAATGCCACTTTAGGAAGGAATCCTGGGAGGAATCTCAGGATAACTTTATCCTGGGAAAAAATCACATATGAAGGTGCGGAACCAAAGGCTTGCAGTTCTCCGACTCTTTTGGCAGAGGTAATAGCTAATAAGAAGACAACCTTAAAGGTGAGAAATTTGAAGTCCACTTCTTCCAAAGGCTCGAACGGAGGAAGACATAATCGTCTTAGAACAAAGGACAGATCCCAAGTGTCTACTTGTTTTACCAGATTAGGCCTTAATCTGGTTATGGCTTTGACAAAGTTCTTAACTTCAATTATCTGGAATAAACGTAAGTTTAGGTGGGCAGAGAGAGCTGCTATGTGCACCATGATGGCCTTAGGCTTTAGCCCCTTATCAAATCCCTCCTGTAAGAATTCCAATAATTGTGGAGTGGAAGGTTTGATTGGATCAATATCTCTGCCAGTGCACCAGACTTGAAAGATCTTCCATATGCGAGAATAGGACTTATTTGTGGCATTACTACGAGCATGAGAAAGGGTTAGCAGTACTCTTTCCGAAAATCCAGCATTTAATATGGTCCCCTCAGCCTCCAAGCTGGTAAGCAGAGGCTGGATAGATCCCTGCACCAGTTGTTGTCCCTGAGATATCAAATCCGGGTGCAGGGGTAACTTCCAAAAGTCTCCCTTGCTCATATTCATGAGCAGGGTGAGCCATGACCTTTTCGGCCAAAAGGGAGTTATTATTATTACAGACGCCTGATCCAGCCTGATCTTCGTCAGAACTCTGTGAATCATGACTATGGGCGGAAAGATATACGCCAGTTGATATGTCCACAGAATTGTCATTGAATCCACTACTGTGGGATTGTCTGCCCTGTAAAGCGAACAGAAATTCCTCAGTTTGGCATTGCTTGCTGATGCCATAAGATCTATCTGAGGAAGCCCCCATTTCTGGGTTAACTGAATGAACACTCTCCTTGAGAGAGACCATTCTCCCGGGACTGTAAGGCCTTGACTCAGTCGATCTGCCAAGGTATTGTGAACACCTCTGATATGAATTGCGGACAATTTGGTTACTCTGGTTTCTGCCCAACAGAAAATCTTCTCCACTTCCTTGAGAAGAGCTGGAGATCTGGTACCTCCCTGCTTGTTTATGTAGGCAACACATGCCATGTTGTCCGTCCTGATTCTGACAGCTTTGTGAAAAATGAGTGGTGAAAAATGAAGTTGAGCTAGATAAATCGCTCTGAGTTCCCTCACATTGGAGGGAAGGGCGGAGTCTTGTCGATTCCATGTTCCTGCAGTTGTAGTCTCTGACAGATGGGCTCCCCAACCTGTTCCTGAGGCATCCGTCATGATGGTTACCCAATGTGGTTCTGAAATTGAAACACCATGTCTGACTTGTCTCCACCACATTAGGGACTGTCTTGTCTGTGTAGACAGGACGTGCATCGCATCCAAATCCTCTAGTTTTCGATTCCAAACTGATAGTGTCTCTCTTTGTAGAAATCTCATGTGCCATAATGCCCATGGCACTGCGTCCGCTGCTGACGCCAGGAGACCCAGGAATCGCATTAAAGTTCTTACTGATACTTGACGAGGAGGGATAAGGAATTGAGCTCCCGCTTGGATGCGTGTTAGTCTTGGAGTTGAGAGAAATAGTCTCATCTGAACAGAATCTATTCGGAATCCTAGAAAGATCTTGATCTGGGATGGAATTAGGTCCGACTTTTCTAGGTTGATAAGCCAACCCAACTGTTGCAGTATGTCCTGGACATAGCTCAACTGAATTCTCAGAAGATCCTGAGTCTGAGTCATAATCAATCGTTCAGGTAAGGGATAATTTTTATCCCCTGTAATCGGAACAGAACCATCATAGCGGACACAACCTTTGTGAAGACAAAGGGTGCTGAGGTTATTCCGAAAGGAAGAACTTTGAATTGTAAATGCCTTACCTTTCCCTGGAGTTGGATGGCGATTCTTAGAATTCTCCTGTGAGCCTTCAGAATCGGAATATGAAGATAGGCGTCTTGCAGATCTATCGTTACCATGAAATCTCCCTCCTGGAGAATCGATCTTACGGATCTTATGTTTTCCATGCGAAACTTCTTCTTTACGATAAATCTGTTTAGATATCGCAAGTCTATAATAAGCCTCCACTTTCCGGATGGCTTCGGCATGAGAAACACTGGGGAGTAAACTCCCTGACCGACCTTGGGCAGGGGAACATCTTCCAGTGCCTCTATGGATAGGAGGTGAAGAATATCCTTTTCCAAGACCACATGTTTGTCTGGCCTTAGATTTCTTGATAGAAGAAACCATGGGGGAGGAAGAGGTGATAAATGAAGGACATAACCATCTCGAATAATGTTTAACACCCAATGATCCTTTATTAGTCTTTCCCAGGCGGGAAGGAACAAACTCAGACGCCCCCCTACCGGGATGCTTCTGGCGTCAGAAGTCTGGCTTCTTAGTGTCCTTGTTCTGCTGTTTTCCGGAATTTCTTCTGGAATAATTACGTCCTCTTCCTCTGTATTGATACCTCCCCTTGCCTCGCTGAGGCGATCTAGCTCTCCGAAAGGAGTCACGACTTTTGTAGGAAAGGGGTAGCGACTTCCCCTTTTTGTCGGACATCTCTTCCATCAGCTTATCCAGTTCCGAGCCAGACAATCTGCCTGGCTGAAACTCCATGTTACACAGAAATTTGGAGTTGGCATCTCCAAACCAGGGTTTCAGCCATAGCGCTCTTCGTCCCGCGGTCGAAAGCGCCATAGTTTTAGATGCCAATCTGGTTCCTTGGGATGCCGCATCACATAGGAAGTCTATGGCCATATTGACCTTCTTGAAGGAGCGAAGGACCTTGTCCCTGCTCGCTCCAGCTTCCACATTCTCTTGGACCTTGGCCAGCCACCTTCGTAGGCTTCTAGAAACCTCAAATGAAGATATAGAGACTGCCCCTTGGGCCGCCGCTGCCGTATAAGATCTTTTTAGAGCTACCTCTACCCTTCTATCCATTGGATCCTTGAGATTGGATCCATCCTCTGCAGGCAGCACCGTACGCTTAGATAACTTGGCTATGGCCGTGTCCACCTTAGGAGGCTCAATCCACTCCTTACATTGTTCCTCCTTGAGAACATATAAGGTCTTGAACCTCTTACTTAGAACCGGAGCTTTTTCCGGTTTCTTCCATTCTGCCTGAAGCATAGATAACAAAGTCTCTCCTACTGAAAAAGCCCTGGGCTTTTTAGAGGAGGAAGATCCTTTATCCTCTTCTAATTCTTCAGGGTGTATTTCAGCCTGAACAGCTTTACGGAGCTTGTAAATCCTATCAGCTGTAAAATACCCCTTGAACAGCTCTTTTTCGTCTTCAGAAGTAGAAGAGGATTCTGACGAAGAGGATGATTTTACTTCGTCAATAACAGTAAATTCAGACCCCTAAGGTAAGATATGTATAAAGAAAAAAATATATATTTTTTTCTTTTATATAGACACCTTAATGCTTACAGCCAGAAAGTAATATACTCACAGGCTGAGAAGTGGAAGGAGATATACTCCTTTTGGTCTTCTTTTTAGGACAGGGGCGGCAAGACTCATTAGCCGCTAGTGTTTTTTGCACATAATCCTTGACCCATATTACAACATCCTGTACATCAGGTTCATCATTAGGTTTTGGTCGGCAAGACGCACAGAGTACTGAAAACATATAGGCATGTATAAATATTTTAGGAGGAAAAAAATGACTCCTATCTGAATCAGATGATCCTCGTACGGTATTCATAGCCGTCCGGTAATGGGGTTTCACACTCGGCACAGGTGAAGTGCTTCCTCTTGGTAGCCTTTTTCCCTGCAGGGCTGGTTTCCATCTCAGACATCCTGGAAAGAAAACCCATTACTATACTGCCAGAACATTTAACCATTTCATATGAGCAGAGCAGCAAGCCAAATGCAATACCAAAGACTGCCACAAGGTGGCAGCAATACACTTACTTCTAAGGCAAGGAGAAGAACCGAGAATCCAATACAGCACTCTATTAACTCAGACCAGAAGACTCACAGTCAGAGGAGAGAGAACTACTCACCCTCCAGGTCTGTTAAATACTGCTGGACAGCGTGCGAGCGCGCGGGCGCGTGACGTGGCCGGGTCCCGGCTTACCGGAAGTGACGTACGCATGACGCCGCGGTGGAACGCACCATGCATTCCACAGCGCGACGCAAACCGGAAGTGAACGCCGGCAGCTCGGGATAAGCTAACAGCGTTCCACGAGCTTAATAACACAACAGAACAACAACAGGGCTTAAGACACATACCTTAAGTCCCCTGATATTACCTGGTACCGGATCCAGCGGCAACACAGTACAAAAACCTGAAAGGAATCCACAATCCAACAGGTAACTCATTTAAGGAGGAGGGACAAAGTCCCTTAGGGCTATCAGATGCAAAGTAAAAAAAAGACTGATGTCTGGGGGAGGTGGAGCCTATTTATACCACCTGGATGAAGGGATTAAAGATTTATTCATTTATTTTCATTAAATATTCCTTCGTCCCAGGGGCTCGCAGGGGCGAATATACCCCATATGTTGTGATGCCAATGGGACGTAAACACTATATATAATACACACACTATAGATATACACTATATATAATACACACACTATAGATATACACTATATATAATACACACACTATAGATATACACTATATATAATACACACACTATAGATATACACTATATATAATACACACACTATAGATATACACTATATATAATACACACACTATAGATATACACTATATATAATACACACTATAGATATACACTATATATAATACACACACTATAGATATACACTATATACACTCACCGGCCACTTTATTAGGCACACCATGCTAGTAACGGGTTGGACCTCCTTTTGCCTTCAGAACTGCCTCAATTCTTGGTGGCATAGATACAACAAGGTGCTGGAAGCTTCCTCAGAGATTTTGGTCCATATTGACATGATGGCATCACACAGTTGCCGCAGATTTCTCGGCTGCACATCCATGATGCCAATCTCCCATTCCACCACATCCCAAAGATGCTCTATTGGATTGAGATCTGGTGACTGTGGAGGCCATTGGAGTACAGTGACCTCATTGTCATGTTCAAGAAACCAGTCTGAGATGATTCTAGCTTTATGACATGGCGCATTATCCTGCTGAAAGTAGCCATCAGATGTTGGGTCCATTGTGGTCATAAAGGGATGGACATGGTCAGCAACAATACTCAGGTAGGCTGTGGCGTTGCAACCATGCTCAATTGGTACCAAGGGGCCCAAAGAGTGCCAAGAAAATATTCCCCACACCATGACACCACCACCACCAGCCTGAACCGTTGATACAAGGCAGGATGGATCCATGCTTTCATGTTGTTGACGCCAAATTCTGACCCTACCATCCGAATGTCGCAGCAGAAATCGAGACTCATCAGACCAGGCAACGTTTTTCCAATCTTCTACTGTCCAATTTCGATGAGCTTGTGCAAATTGTAGCCTCAGTTTCCTGTTCTTAGCTGAGCGGAGTGGCCCCCGGTGTGGTCTTCTGCTGCTGTGGCCCATCTGCCTCAAAGTTGGCCGTACTGTGCGTTCAGAGATGCTCTTCGGCCTACCTTGGTTGTAACGGTTGGCTATTTGAGTCACTGTTGCCTTTCTATCAGCTGGAACCAGTCTGCCCATTCTCCTCTGACCTCTGGCATCAACAAGGCATTTCCGCCCACAGAACTGCCGCTCACTGGATGGTTTTTCTTTTTCGGACCATTCTCTGTAAACCCTAGAGATGGTTGTGCGTGAAAATCCCAGTAGATCAGCAGTTTCTGAAATACACAGACCAGCCCTTCTGGCACCAACAACCATGCCACGTTCAAAGGCACTCAAATCACCTTTCTTCCCCATACTGATGCTCGGTTTGAACTGCAGGAGATTGTCTTGACCATGTCTACATGCCTAAATGCACTGAGTTGCCGCCATGTGATTGGCTGATTAGAAATTAAGTGGTAAAGTGCAGTTGGACAGGTGTACCTAATAAAGTGGCCGGTGAGTGTATATACACACACACACACACACACACACACATTATAGATATACACTATATATAATACACACACTATAGATACACACTATATATAATACACACACTATAGATATACACTATATATAATACACACTATAGATATACACTATATATAATACACACACTATAGATATACACTATATATACTACACACTATAGATATACACTATATATATAACACACACTATAGATATACACAATACACACACTATAGATATATACTATATATAATACACACTATAGATATACACTATATATAATACACACACTATAGATATACACTATATATAATACACACACTATAGATATACACTATATATAATACACACACTAGATATACGCTATATATAATACACACACTATAGATATACACTATATATAATACACACACTATAGATATACACTATATATAATACACACTATAGATATACACTATATATAATACACACTATAGATATACACTATATATAATACACACACTATAGATATACACTATATATAATACACACACTATAGATATACGCTATATATAATACACACTATAGATATACACTATATATAATACACAATATAGATACACTATATATAATACACACTATAGATATACACTATATATAATACACACACTATAGATATACACTATATATAATACACACTATAGATATACACTATATATAATACACACACTATAGATATACACTATATACAATACACACTATAGATATACGCTATATATAATACACACTATAGATATACACTATATATAATACACACACTATAGATATACACTATATATAATACACACACTATAGATATACACTATATATAATACACACTATAGATATAAATGAAACACCAAAAAAGAGATATGGGGAACCCCAATGAGAAAAATCAGACCAAACTGATAATTACAAATACCAAAATTCATTTTATTAAATAGTATACAGAAAAAAACACATGCAACATTAAAAACAAGACCTGGGGAG
This sequence comes from Dendropsophus ebraccatus, assembly GCF_027789765.1. Taxonomy (NCBI): domain Eukaryota; kingdom Metazoa; phylum Chordata; class Amphibia; order Anura; family Hylidae; genus Dendropsophus; species Dendropsophus ebraccatus. Next base: position 5,594,166 of record NC_091458.1, on the reverse strand, counting down.
GCGGGGGACCAGATTTCTGGGACTCATTGTAACAGTAATCCTCCATCCACATACATACTAATGTAGGGCATATGTAAACATTCATACAGCATAAAGTGCAAAAGGTAAAGTGCTAGTGCTATGTTGCTACAGTATGCTGCTTAGAATAAAACACATGTGTAAACCCAAACACGGATGCTGGTTACCAATACCAGTAGGTACTATATGTCCCAGTCCACTGGTCACCCACCTCACACTCCAACGCCGTTTCGCACCGCTTCGCCAGGGAGTGACGAAGCGGTGCGAAACGGCGTTGGAGTGTGAGGTGGGTGACCAGTGGACTGGGACATATAGTACCTACTGGTATTGGTAACCAGCATCCGTGTTTGGGTTTACACATGTGTTTTATTCTAAGCAGCATACTGTAGCAACATAGCACTAGCACTTTACCTTTTGCACTTTATGCTGTATGAATGTTTACATATGCCCTACATTAGTATGTATGTGGATGGAGGATTACTGTTACAATGAGTCCCAGAAATCTGGTCCCCCGCCTCCCCAGGTCTTGTTTTTAATGTTGCATGTGTTTTTTTCTGTATACTATTTAATAAAATGAATTTTGGTATTTGTAATTATCAGTTTGGTCTGATTTTTCTCATTGGGGTTCCCCATATCTCTTTTTTGGTGTTTCATGGTTTATAGTAGATGAGGGGACATTTGTATGATATTTTGAATAGCTTGGTTGATCCTATGATATAGGTGTTTACACTATAGATATACACTATATATAATACACACACTATAGATATACACTATATATAATACACACTATAGATATACACTATATATAATACACACACTATAGATATACACTATATATAATACACACACTATAGATATACACTATATATATACACACACTATAGATATACACTATATATATAATACACACTATAGATATACACTATATATAATACACACTATAGATATACACTATATATAATACACACACTATAGATATACACTATATATAATACACACACTATAGATACACACTATATATAATACACACTATAGATATACACTATATATATAATACACACTATAGATATACACTATATATATAATACACACTATAGATATACACTATATACAATACACACACTATAGATATACACTATATATAATACACACACTATAGATATACACTATATATAATACACACTATAGATATACACTATATATAATACACACTATAGATATACACTATATATATACACACACTATAGATATACACTATATATATAATACACACTATAGATATACACTATATATAATACACACTATAGATATACACTATATATAATACACACTATAGATATACACTATATATAATACACACACTATAGATATACACTATATATAATACACACACTATAGATATACACTATATATATATAACACACACTATAGATATACACTATATATAATACACAGTATAATAATGAGCACAAATCTCACTTCTCATCACTAACCTCTCTATATGAGGAGGATCCCGGCTTTCTAAAGGACCTTTGGTGATGTCACAGTCATGTGATCAGTCACATGGGTGGGAGGAGTCAGCTACAACCTACATGAGGAGACACGACTGCCCCTCAGTCCTCAGATAGTTAATCAATCCGCTCTCTATAGCGAACTATTTATAGCAGCAGTAAAGGCTTCAGTATTCCTGGCAGTATCAGACCTCCTCTGGTTGGTAAAGGGCTGTTTCCTCACTGGTTAGTAAAGGGCTGTCTTCTCCACTGGTTAGCAAAGGGTTGTCTTCTCCTCTGATGATTGGTAAAGGGTTGTCTTCTGCTCTGGTTGGTAAAGGGTTGTCTTCTGCTCTGAATGGTAAAGGGTTGTCTTCTCTGCTGGTTGGTAAAGGGTTGTCTTCTCTGCTGGTTGGTAAAGGATTGTCTTTTCACTGGTTGGTAAAGAGTTGTCTTCTCCACTGGTTGGTTAAGGGTTGTCTTCTCTGCTGTTTGGTAAAGGGTTGTCTTCTCCGATGATTGGTAAAGGGTTGTCTTCTCCGCTGGTTGGTAAAGGGTTGTCTTCTCCGATGATTGGTAAAGGGTTGCCTTCTCTAGTTGGTAAAGGGTTGTCTTCAGGTTGTCTTCTCTACTGGTTGGTAAAGGGTTGCCTTCTCCTCTAATTGGTAAAGGGTTGTCTTCTCCCCTGGTTGGTAAAGGGTTGTCTTCTCCGATGATTGGTAAAGGGTTGCCTTCTTCTCTTGTTGGTAAAGGGTTGTCTTCAGGTTGTCTTGTCTGCTGGTTGGTAAAGGGTTGTCTGCTCCCCTGGTTGATAAAGGGTTGTCTTCTCCTCTGGTTGGTAAATGGTTTGTTGTCTCCTCTGGTTGTTAAAGGGCTGTCTTATCCTCTGATTGGTAAAGGGTTGTCTTCTCTGCTGGAGGGTAAAGGGTTGTGTCAGGTAGGGGTCTGGAAAGACAACAGATGAGAGCAGCCCTAAAACTGGCACCCTCCCCAGCTGTCCCTACCTGCTTGCCACAACAGTACTAAGGGTTCCTGCGGATAACTGGTCGACATTCCCTATAATGAAATATGTGCAACAGAAAACAAAAGACAACACGAACTCACACAATAAAGGAATGGTCAGAAATCAGGGTTCGGCAACAAGGTCAGAAAGGTACAGATTCAAAATCCAAGAAGCAAGGTCGGCAGATTTTTATGGTCAGTAAGGACCAAAACCTGGTGCCTGGCTCCCTCCAGGAAATGTCGCCATTCTTCCAGAGCCCATTTGATAGCTAGCAATTCCCTGTTGCCGACATCATAGTTTGTTCAGAATGGGAGAATTTCCTGGAGAAAAAGGCTACTGCACGCATATTAGTATATGGTTCCCTACCTTGGGATAACACCGCCCCCACACCAGATTTAAAGGCATCAACCTCGATAACAAATGGGAGCTCGGAATCATGGTGCACTAACACCGGAGCAGAGGAGAAACTGTGCTTCAATTGAGTAAATGCGACTTCGGCCTCTGGAGGCCAGGGGATTGGGGTTGGACCTTTTTTGGTGAGGTCAGTCAGCGGCTTAGCAATTAGGGAAAAAGTTTGGATAAACTTCCTGTTGAAGTTTGAGAAACTGAGGAATCTATGGAGTTCTTTTAAAGTAGTGGGTCTAGCCCATTCCAAAACCGCTGAAACTTTTTTTGGGTCCATTTGAACTGACTCAGGCAGGGCCGATTGAAGGTTTTCTGCCGCCTGAGGCAAACCTCAGGCGGCCGCCCCGAGTGATAGCCGGCATCCCCCCGGAACCCCCCCCCCCCCCCGCCGCCGCCGCCGCCGCCATCTACTCACCTGTCCCACACCGCAGCCGGCCCGCGCTCTCCGTTGTCTCCACATCCCGTCAGGTCCCGCGATGTCACCCTGCAGCTGTCACGGACCTCCAGGCTGTGGTGAGTGAGTGGGGTGATCGGGTCGCGCGGGGCAGTCCCGCGCGACCTGATCACCCCAGCGCGTCCCCCACCGACCCCGGGCACTCACCACAGCCTGGAGGTCCGTGACAGCTGCAGAGTGACGTCGCGGGACCAGACAGGATGTGGAGAGCGCGGGCGACGGGACAGGTGAGCGGCCGCTGTCATTTTTGTTAAGTGATACTTAACAAAAATGACAGCAGGGGGGACATAATGCCGCCCCCAGCCGGACCGCAAATTCTGCCGCCTGAGGCGGAAGGCTCATTCCGCCTCATGGCAGAAGCGGGCCTGGACTCAGGAGTGATAATATACCCCAAGAACCCAATCTCCTGTACTCCCAACAGACATTTGGACATTTTTGCACAAAGAGTATTTTTGCGTAACCTGGACCAGTTCTGTAGTTCTCCAATCAAACACAGGATTGTGTTGGCATAGCCAAGGTAACCCTAATATTATATCCGCTGCCAGGTTCTCTTAAACAAAAAAGGAAATCTCCTGATGGAGACAGCCCACCTGCATGGTGACCTCGGGGGTGCGGTAGTTCATAGCTTTCCATCTTTCTAATATAAAGTTATTACGGATTCTGCACAGTTATCCAGGTGCATTTACCCCCACCGAATGCATAGAATCATCAAACCTCAGTCCAACCCGACACGCTCCCTGCTTCTGGCCCGCTTCCTCCGAGACGGTATCACATGTCCTCAGTCTTTTCAATGGGCCGGGTTAGCACTTCTAACCCGGCTCATTGAAGTGAGGGAGAACAGTGAGACGCTGACAGTTACTGCAGCTGATCACTGTCTCCCTCTCTGACAGCAGGCCCCCAACCCCCCCTCCACAGTGTGTGCTCGTCCTCACCCGCCCTGCACCCTGTATCCCCCCACCCGAAGTGTACCCACTCTCTCTGCTCACCCAGTGGCCGCTCCTGTGAGTGCAACCCCCCCCCCCCCCCCCTCAGTACAGCCGGCGCCGCCCCCCCCCCCCCCCCCCCGCAGGGCGATCTCCCGGTGGCCTCTCGATATCAGTCCCCTCAACCCTCCCCCCTCAGGTGCGATCTCCCGGTGGCCGCTTCATATCCCGCCCCCTCCCGCGGCACCCCCCATACGTCCCCCTGACCCGGAAATCTGACCAGTTGGCCACCTGCGGCATCGTCGTCGTACCCCCCCCTTCCCCCCAAACAGCCCAGTTAGTTGCGGGTCAAATGCGGCACATCCCACCCAAATCTGATCGTGGCACCCCCCCAAACCTGACCCAGTGGCTGCCCGCGGCATCGCTGCCGACACCCCCGTTCCCCCCCCTCCCGCATCAGACCCAGCATCTTACTGGGTCCCCTCCCGTGACCTCCGTTCGGCTGGCTCCCGCGGCTTCCCCCCCCCACCACCATCTGACCCTGTGGCCGTCCGTCCGCCTCCCGTTGCACCCCCCGTCCCGCATCTGATCACGGCAACAACACTGCCTCCTCCCCTGCGCGTCTGACCCAGCATCTTACCGGGTGCCCTCCCGTGGCATCTGATTGTGGCAACCCACCGACACCCAGGGGGACTTGGCGAGTAAGGCCAGCTAAGTTTGGGAGCATTACATTTTTTTTAGCTCTTGGGGGGAATACCCCTTTAAGGCTGCCCCTGAGTCCACCTTGGCTGTACCGTCAACAAAAAGACCATTGTAGTATAAAATAACAGGTAACAAATTTTTCAAAATACTTTGGAGGTACCTGGGTGCCTGAGTGACCCTCCGGGCCATCAACACTGGAGTTTTCTGACTTCTGGAAAGGCTTAACCAGGCATGATTTTAGGAAGTGACCAGATTTCCCACAATAAAGGCAAAGGGAATTCTCCAGGCGGTATTTTCTCCTGGCTGAAGTGTTGCCCAAGATCATGGGTTCCTCCTGAGTCTTGGGAGCAGATGCAGATGCCCTAGGGGGCAGTTTGGGAAACTGAGCTGACCTCAGTTGTCCCAGAGTCATCCGTGACCTTTCTCACTTCCTTTCCCTCAGCCTCCGGTCATTGGTCACTGCAAGTGTCATGAAGTCCCCGAGGCAGTTGGGAGTCGGGTGACTAACCATTATGTCCTTGATGGCGTCAGAGAGTCCCTGTCGAAACAGTGTCCTTAGTTGGGAGTCTGGCTATCAAGTCAGGGTGCACCATTGGCGAAACTCAGCAAAGTATTTCTCCGCTGTGCGGCGACCCTGCTGGATAGACAGGAGGTCAGATTCAGCCACTGTAGCCCGGTTGGGATCGTCATAAATCTGACCTAAAGATGTAAAAAACATCTCCTCTGAGTTTCACTCAGGAGCTTCCGCAGGAAGAGATAAGGCCCAATCCTGCGGGGGGTTCCTGCAGGAGTGAAACAATCAGCGCCACTCTCTCAGCATCAGACACAAATGGGTTATGTCTAAAATACAGCATACAAGACTCCCTAAAGGTCAGAAATTTGCTGGTGTCACCCTGAAACCTCTCCGGTAACAACATCTTGGTTTTGTGTTTGACCACCTGTACTAGAGTATCAGCCGAGGGCTGGGGCATCGCAGCAGGTGGGGAGATAAGAAGGTAACTTTTTTTATGTTAATGTGCTTTCCCTTAGTCCCATTGGCAGCACAAGACATGGAGTATTATCACCCCTATGAGCCGCGGGATGAGGGAATGATGAAGTATAAAAAAATTAGCATAACTCCTCCCCCAGGTAGTATATAGATGAGTTAGTCCCCTAGTACTGTAATTATAAAATAACTAAAGGGAGAGAGCCTTGTGCTGCCAATGGGTTTAAGGGTAAACAAATTAACATAAAGTCTACTCCCCCAACGTCCCATAGGCAGCACAACACATGGGGAGTCAGCAAGTAGCACAACACATGGAGAGTCAGCAAGTAGCACAACACATGGAGAGTCAGCAAGTGGCACAACACATGGGGGGTCAGCAAGTAGCACAACACACGGGGGGTCAGCAAGTGGCACAACACAGCAATCGCTGAACTCAGGGAGAGCAGCGACAAAAAAATCAATTGGAGTACTGACTGAAGAGTCTCCACTGATGCATTGCCCCCTATAAATTTAAATATGCAAAAGAGGGGTCTGTGGAGTCTCAGTTACGAGTCTCAAAACACGGGAATAGCCAGTTATCCCTCCAGGGGAGGGAAGCCTATTGCCAAGGGGGTGCCTCCCAGTGGGGAGTACACCAAACCACCCTGATACATAGCCCCTTAAGTACCACTCGGTTGCGAGTATTGGAACATAAATAGGGAAACAGTCTAACTCTGTGGCGAGTATTGCGACATGACAAGGGTTTACCAAGGCAGGCATCCATCCATAGACGAGTCAGCAAGTGGCTCAACACATAAGGAGTCAGCAAGTGGCACAAAACATAGGGAGTCAGCAAGTAGCACAACACATGGGGAGTCAGCAAGTGGCACAACACATGGGGGGTCAGCAAGTAGCACAACACATGGGGAGTCAGCAAGTGGCACAACACACAGGGAGTCAGCAAGTGGCAAAACACATGGGGGGTCAGCAAGTGGTACAACACATGGGGGGTCAGCAAGTGGTACAACACATCGGGAGGGGTCAAGTGCCGTCCGTGCAGAGAATAGAGAACTTATTGGGGGAGATGTATAAAAACTGCCCATAACAGCAAATTACAGCTCTCTCTTCTTTCAGCAGAGCTGAAAGCTGAGCTGTGATTGGTTGCTGTGAGAGCTGAGCTGTGATTGGTTGCTGTGAGAGCTGAGCTGTGATTGGTTGCTGTGAGAGCTGAGCTGTGATTGGTTGCTGTGAGAGCTGAGCTGTGATTGGTTGCTGTGAGAGCTGAGTTGTGATTGGTTGCTGTGAGAGCTGAGCTGTGATTGGTTGCTGTGGCCAGTTTGCACCATTCTACATTTTACACCCTTTGATAAATCTCCCCCATAGAGTTTGATGGTGGTCTGTGGTGAGGACCATGTTACTGACGGACAAATCCGATCCAGAGGAATCAAACTTCTTTATCTTTCAATGAACAGCAGCAAAATGATAGGATTTATTTTTAATCATAATTTTTATTATACATTTTTAATTTACAACAAACAAAACCTTAAGAAACCAGTGAGCCCCTTCCAGACCCCTCATAGTCCATCAGTACGATAAGCAATGGATTAGGATGTATATCACACGAGTAGGAGGGTAATGGATATACACTATGGAGGTGTCATCCCACATATACTGGGAGAGGTGGCCTTACAATGGGTCGGGCAGTCAAGATCCATCGTGCCTGACCCCCAGCTCCACCGATATCATCTATTGGGAGACCCCCAGTTCAGAGGAGGCCGGAGCGGAGCAGTGCGGAGTTCAGAGGCAGCGGAGCAAAGCAGCGCAGAGTTCAGAGGTGACGGGAGCGGAGCAGCGCAGAGTTCAGAGGTGACCGGAGCAAAGCAGCGCAGAGTTCAGAGGTGACGGGAGCAGAGCAGCGCAGAGTTCAGAGGTGACGGGAGCAGAGCAGCGCAGAGTTCAGAGGTGACCGGAGCAGAGCAGCGCAGAGTTCAGAGGTGACGGGAGCGGAGCAGCGCAGAGTTCAGAGGTGACCGGAGCGGAGCAGCGCAGAGTTCAGAGGTGACCGGAGCAGAGCAGAGTTCAGAGGTGACCGAAGCGGAGCAGCGCAGAGTTCAGAAGCAGCCGGCTGACTAGCTGACCATAGCGCTTTGCTAGTTCTGTAAATTGACTCATCCCTACCTGCAAGGCAAATGATGCCACAGCCTGAGAATGGTGATCAACAGGTTACAGAGCCGGACGCCCTTAGTTTGGAAGCCAAATCTTCTGGCCGTAAACAACTGAAATATTCCGCAAGTCATTAGGATACAATGCGGCTTCACACAGAATCCAGAAACACGGCCAGAAGATCCAGCAGTGACAGCACTACAACATCAACAACTGCACAAACGTATTCCATGAAGAGTTTTGGCTAAGACTTTTTCCTGAACACGACACTGCCCCCACAGGTGACCCCCACAGGCAACTCCCACAGGTGATCCCTTCAGCCGACCCCCCCCCACAGGCGACCCCCACAGGTAAATCCCGTATCTACACCATTAATAATGAGAAAACACACTGATTCATTTGGGCCATCTTACACCCCTAGGGTTGAGCGGCTCTCCGGAAATTTTTTTGGGGGGTAGAATTCTTTCAGAATCGGCCAACAGATTCTTTGGATCCTTATCCGGGTGTCCAGATGATGTCTAGTACCCAGTCACAATAGCAAAGCGATCAATCACAGGTCACCAACAGTACAGGGACCCTCTGCTCAGCGACCAATTACAGGTCACCAACAGTACAGGGACCCTCTGCTCAGCGACCAATCACAGGTCACCAACAGTACAGGGACCCTCTGCTCAGCGATCAATCACAGGTCACCAACAGTACAGGGACCCTCTGCTCAGCGATCAATCACAGGTCACTAACAGTACAGGAACCCTCTGCTCAGCGATCAATCACAGGTCAACAACAGTACAGGGACCCTCTGCTCAGCGATCAATCACAGGTCAACAACAGTACAGGGACCCTCTACTCAGCGATCAATCACAGGTCACCAACAGTACAGGGACCCTCTGCTCTATGATGAAACACAGGTCACCAACAGTACAGGGACCCTCTGCTCAGCGACCAATCACAGGTCACCGACAGTACAGGGACCCTCTGCTCAGCGACCAGAGGTCACCAACAGTACAGGGACCCTCTGCTCAGCGATCAATCACAGGTCAACAACAGTACAGGGACCCTCTGCTCAGCGATCAATCACAGGTCAACAACAGTACAGGGACCCTCTGCTCAGCGATCAATCACAGGTCACCAACAGTACAGGGACCCTCTGCTCTATGATGAAACACAGGTCACCAACAGTACAGGGACCCTCTGCTCAGCGATCGATCACAGGTCAACAACAGTACAGGGACCCTCTGCTCAGCGATCAATCACAGGTCACCAACAGTACAGGGACCCTCTGCTCTATGATGAAACACAGGTCACCAACAGTACAGGAACCCTCTGCTCAGCGATCAATCACAGGTCACTAACAGTACAAGGAACCTCTGCTCAGCGATCAATCACAGGTCACTAACAGTACAGGAACCCTCTGCTCAGCGATCAATCACAGGTCAACAACAGTACAGGAACCCTCTGCTCAGCGATCAATCACAGGTCACTAACAGTACAAGGACCCTCTGCTCAGCGATCAATCACAGGTCCACAACAGTACAGGGACCCTCTGCTCAGCGATCAATTACAGGTCACCAACTGTGAAGGGGTAAGAAAAAAAGGCATAAAATAAAAAATAAATTTAAAAAGGTTAAATTAATACATTTAATCAAACACCTATACGTACCCCAGAATAGTTCTGCTGAACGCTATGGGGGAATTTATTTCTGGCTTCCGTGTAGAATTCTTTCAGACCTTTGAGCTGTCACTGATTTGCTCTATAATTTGTGAACATTGCGCAGAAAGCTGGAGCTGGCAGTAGTGAATTCTGTGGTAAAACCAATGATAAATTCCCCATTATCCCTGATCCCATAGAAGAGAATACCGCACACAGTGACATCCAGGGAAAGATGATAAAACCCTTTAAAGGGACGGTGTCACCTACATTTTCTGTTACTGATTGGAGTCAGATACTAAAAATTGTTCTCTTTTATTCTAATCTGTTTCTATTTTCTGACTGTAATTTTTATTTATTTCACTCTTTGTACATTGTTATGGGGGCGGCCATCTTGCCTGGGTTGTTCTTAAAAGCATTTAGTGACACTTTACAGAAAGACTCATGGACATAGACGACAATAGACAGACTCTGTCCCCTTGAGATGAATGTGAGACATTACTGAGCGCGCTCTGTGACCTGTGAAGAGGTCATTCCACAGGGAGCTGCTATTGTCTCCTCTATCTACTGGTGTCACATGACGCTGCAATGCTGTACAGATCACTTTACGGCAGCCTCCTCTTATCACCACAGACACAACAGGAAGTCTCAGCTTAGTTTTAGCCCCCAGTGGTGAGAATGAGAACTGCAAGATATCAGGATTATTACATAATATAGAAAGAAAAATTTGAAATAATTTTACCAAAAATTCTTTTAAAAATTTTAAACACAAAAATATTTATACAATAAGTCATTTTCTGATGACACTGTCCCTTTAAGGAATCATCCTCACAACTTCACTACTTACATTTAGATTTTACAAATAACTTCTCCAAGCCAAGAAACTAGATTATTTCTATTTTTCTTTTTTTAGGTTTTCCTCTAGTGTCTCCTCTCCCTCCTCCTTTAGTTTCCTTCTGTCTCTTCGTGAAGTCCACCTCTAAACCCGTTTACGCCTCCAGAGACTTTTCCACACCGGAGTTTTTATCCCCTAGTGGCCATCTAGTTTCTTCTCTATGGAAACCTGCTACATATTGACCATCACAGAGGCTTCTCTCCTGTGTGACTTCTCTTATGTGTAACAAGGTGTGTTTTATTTGTAAAACCTTTCCCACACTCTACGCATGAATACAGCTTCTCTCCTGTGTGATTTCTTCTCTTGTGTGTAAAGAGATATGATTGAGTTGTAAAACATTTCCCACATTCTGTACATAAATATGGTTTCTCCCCTGTGTGAATTCTCTGATGTGTAACAAAATATCTTTTATCTGCAAAACATTTCCCACATTCTGAACAAGAATACAGTTTCTCTCCTGTGTGAATTCTCTGATGTATAACAAAATATCTTTTATCTCTAAAACATTTCCCACATGCTGAACATGAATACGGTTTTACTCCTTTGTGATTTCTTTCATGGTTAAGAAGATAAGATTTATTTGAAAAACATTTCCCACATTCTGAACAAGAATACGGCCTCTCTCCTGTGTGATTTCTCTCATGGTTTAGAAGATACAATTTACGTGAAAAACATTTCCCACACTCTGAACATGAATACAGCTTCCCAACTTTGTGAGTTCTCTGATGTTTCACAAGATGTGCTTTATTTTTAAAACATTTCCCACACTCCAGACATGAATGTGGCTTCTCTCCTGTGTGAATTCTCACATGTGTATCAAGAGCCGATTTATTTGTAAAGCTTTTCCCACACTCCAAGCATGTACATAGATTTTCTCCTGTGTGAAATCTCTCATGTGTAACAAGACTTGATTTTTTGGTAAAACTTTTTCCACATTCTAAACATGAATGCAGATTCCCTCCTGTGTGAATTCTCTTATGTGTAATAAAATATCTTTTATCTCTAAAACATTTGCCACATTCTGAACATGAATATGGCTTCTCTCCTGTGTGATTTCTCTCATGGTTAAAAAGACTTGATTTATCTGAAAAACATTTGCCACATTCTGAACATGAATATGGCTTCTCTTTGTGACTTCTCTCATGTATAGCAAGATCTGATTCTTTAGTAAAACATTTCTCACATTCTTCACATGAATATAGCCTGTCTTCTTTATGACTTATCTCATGTGCAACAAGCTCTGAAATTTCCATAAAACATTTCCCACATTCAGTACATGGATAAGACTTTTTTTCTTTGTGACTTCTTTCATGTGTAACAAGTTCTGACTTTTCTATAAAACATTTGCCATGTTCAGGACTTGGATAAGACTTCTCTCCTGTGTGACTTGCCTCATGAGAAACAAACTCAGATTTTTCAATAAAACTTTTCCCACATTCTGAACTAGAATGCAGCTTCTCATCTTTGTGGCTTTTCTCATGTGCCGCAAAATCTGATTTCGATGTAAAACTTTTCCCACACTCAGGACATGGATAAGACTTCTCTACTCTGTGACTTGCCTCATGAGACACAAGCTCTGATTTCTCTTTAAAACATTTCCCACTTTCAGGACATAGAAAAAAACTCTCTCTAGTGAGACTTGCCTCAGGACACACAAGCTCTGATTTTTCTATAAAACATCTCCCACATTCTGAACTAGAATACAGTTTCTCTACTTTGTGACGTTTCTCATATGTAACAAGATCTGATTTTAATTTAAAACAGTTTCTATATTCAGGACATGAAAAAGACTTCTCTACTTTGTGACTTTGCTCATAAGACACAAGCTTTGATTTTTCTTTAAAACATTTCCCATATTCTGAACTAGAATACGAATTCTCTTCTTTCTGATTTTTCTTATGTGCAACAAGATCTGATTTTGATGTAAAAAATATCCTCTGACATTCATTACTTGGATAAGACTTCTCTCTTTTGTGTGTTTCCTCATGAGACAAAAGCTCTGATTTTTCTATAAAACATTTCCCGCATTCAGGACATGGATAAGTCTTCTCTGATTTGTGGCTTGCCTCGTGAGACACAAACTCTGATTTTTCAATAAACTTTTTGCCACATTGTGAACATGAATACAGTTTCTCTTCTTTGTGAGTTTTCCCATGTGCAGCAAGACCTGAGTTTGATATAAAACATTTCCCACATTCAGGACATGCATAAGACTTCTCTCTTGTGTGAGTCGCCTCATGAGACACAAGCTCTGATTTTCCTTTAAAACATTTCCCACATTCTGAACATGAATGTGGTTTCTCTCTTTTGTGACGTCTCTCATGCATAAAAAGACTTGATTTAGATGTAAAAGATTTCCCACATTCAGGACACGGATATAGTTTCTTTTCTGTGTGAGATTCCTGATGTTTAACAAGAACTGATTTCTGAGCAAAACGTTCCCCACATTGTAAGCATGAATATGGATACTCCGCTGTGTGCAGTCTTTCATGTGACACAAGCTCAGATTTTATGGTAAAACATTTCCCACATAGTGAACATGAATACTTCTCCCCTGTGTGACTTCTTCTGTGCGTTACGAGATCTGAGTTTTTTGTAAACACTTTCCCACATTCACCACAATGGAACCTTTTCCGGTCTGTCTGATCTGTCCTTGTGGTAACAACCTGTGATGGGTCAGGAGAAGGTTCCTCATGATTAGGGGGATTATATGATAGATCTGTACTGTGACCTCCTGGATGTACAATAAGGTCCCGGCGGGTTTCTCCTGAGGAGTGCTGCTTCACTTCTTCATCTTCTACTTTATAATCCAGTGATAACATGAAGTCTCCATCAGCCGCATCACTGGGATTCTCTGTTTGGATTAAAATTGATTAAGTAATTATTATTATTTTTTTTTTTTTACGCACAAAGATGATTAACTGATCTCCTTCCTATCATCCTAGAAACTCACAGATCCTGATCATCACTCCCTCCTTTATATTCATTTTCAGTCTCCTTCTTTATTTAAAGGAGAAGTCCGGCAAAATTTTTTATTAAAGTATTGTATTGCCCCCCAAAAGTTATACAAATCCCCAATATAGACTTATTATGGTAAATGCTTATAAAGTGCTTTTTTCCCTGCACTTACTACTGCATCAAGGCTTCACTTCCTGGATACCATCGTGATGTCACTTCCTGGATAACATGGTGATGTCACTTCCTGGATAACATGGTGATGTCACTTCCTGGATAACATGGTGATGTTGCTTCCTGGATAACATGGTGATGTCATTTCCTGGATAACATGGTGATGTCACTTCCTGGATAACATGGCGATGTCACTTCCCGGATAACATGGTGATGTCACTTCCTGGATAACACGGTGATGTCACTTCCTGGATAACATGGTGATGTCACTTCCTGGATAACATGGTGATGTCACGACCTAACTCCCAGAGCTGTGCGGGCTGTGGCTGCTGGAGAGGATGATGGCAGTTGGATGCTCAGTGTCCCTCCAGTGCCCTGTGTCCCTCAGTGTCCCCCTGCCATCATCCTCTCCAGCACCCACAGCCCGCACAGCTCTGGGAGTCGGGTCGTGACATCACAGTGTTATCCAGGAAGTGAAATCACCATGTTATCCAGGAAGTGACATCACCGTGTTATCCAGGAAGTGACATCGCCGTGTTATCCAGGAAGTGACATTACCGTGTTATCAAGGAAGTGACATCACCATGTTATCCAGGAAGTGACATCACCATGTTATCCAGGAAGTGACATCACCATGTAAACACTTTATAGGCATTTCCTGTAATAAGTATATATTGGGGATTTGTATAACTTTTGTGGGGAAATACAATACTTTAATAAAAAAAAAATTGCCGGACTTCTTTAACTTACGTATTTTTGTTGATTTTTTTTTTTTTTATGTTTACACATTTTGATCAGCTTATATATTATATGTAGAATATGAGAATGAACAATGGGGGGCACTACACACCTGCAACAGTCCAGACAGCTTTGCTGCCTCCCTGGGCCCAGTAACTGGAGCCCCCCCTTATATCCCTGTCACCTCCCTGTGTACCTCCATTATACCATACCTGGGGTAGCAGCTCCCGGCGTCTCCTCCTCCTTCACCTCACTCATACACCGGGGATCGCTCCTCATCCTCTCTTCTTCTTCTTCCTCTTTAATCCTGTGATTTCCCTCCGGACAGTCCTGGGAATACAGAGGACGGGGACATCTCTCTGCTGGATTTCTCCTCCTGGATCCATCTGTAGGGAAGACACAGGGACTGAGTACATTGTGTATATGTGATGAGGGATGATGGGGGTCTCGGTGCCCCTCCCCCCTGGTCTCCTCTATAATCAGTAGGTCTCCTCTTACCCGGTGATGTGAGGGGCGGCTGATCCTCCATCATGGCCTCCTTGTACACATCCTTGTGTCCTTCTACATACTCCCACTCCTCCATGGAGAAATAGACGGTGACGTCCTGACACCTTATAGGAACCTGACACACACAATGATGGCGTCATCCTCCAGACACCTCCCACCTTGGTGTTATATGTCCCAGCATTCCCAGCAGCATTGCTCACCTCTCCAGTCAGGAGCTCAGTCATCCTGGTGGTCAGTTCTAGGATCTTCTGCTCATGGATCAGTGATGGAGGTGGAGGATCTGTGATGGGGCTGCTGCTCCAGCCTCCTGACACAGGGGGCGCCACACACTCACCACACCACTTCTTCACTACTGTGTAATCCTGTGTATGGTGAGACACTGATCACTACAGAGAGTCTAACAATCCTTCCCCTCTCCAGTCATCTCCCTGTATTATCTATAGAGATAAGAGGGAGGGGATGTGACGCATGGCTCACCTCTCCGGTGATCAGGTGGATTATCTCTAGGGTGAGCTCTAATATCCTGGCCGCCATCATGTCTCCCGCCTTCTCCAGCCTTGGGGGGTCATTGATGAGAAGGGGCGGCTGATCCTCCATCATGGCCTCCTTGTACAGATCCTTGTGTCCTTCTACATACTCCCACTCCTCCATGGAGAAATAGACGGTGACGTCCTGACACCTTAGAGGAACCTGAGAAACACAAAGATACAAGGGTCACGTATGGAATATCAGACACACCTGCTTTCTTCTAGCACTTTCCCCACCAATAGCAGGTTAGTCCTGGTGACCCCTATTTAAGGTTAGTCAGTTCTTAGTGGGAGGGTCTTCTTTTAGTAGAGGGTGTTGAGAGAGAAAGATGGGGATAGTGGTCCTGCAAAAGTTTACGCCAGGGTCCCGGACAGGGACAAGGAGATATTGTCTGCAGTGGAGCAAAGTGCAAGTACGCCGACGAACTCTATTGATACCTGCTCTGAGAACTTTGAGGGGTTAGCTTTGCCCGGTTGTTCAAGCCTGGGACTCATACTTCCTGATCTAACACCCTGTGGATTCTTCTAACAGAAGGTGATATATGTTCTAAACTGTGAGTACGAAAGTCTCTAAGCAAGTCACCTAAACACAGTACAACTTGCCCCGGAAGAGTTCTGCATGTACAGTCATACCTCTGTTCTCGAGCTTAATCAGTTCTGGAAGGTTCCAGAACCGAGTAGCATGAGAACCGAGCAGAGATTTTCCCACAGGAAATAATGAAGGTGCATTGGATTGGTTTTTACACTCCATGGGTCATCCTCTCCTCTGCACACACAGTATGGCTATGTTCACACTACGTAAGTTTCTGGCCGTAGCGCATTTCGTGAATAAGCGGCTGGAGATTTACGTAGTTTGCGTACAATGTAAAGTATACGATCTACAGCTGCACAGTTCACACTACGTAAGAACTTACGATCGTATGCGGCGCCGTAAAAAATGAACCAGACCATTGTTTGAGGACGGAAATGCTGTAACTTACGCCCGTAGCGTAACATGCGGTCCCGTACGGAGTGGTGATTTCTTTATTTTTGCACTTTGATTTGCCGATCCAAAAGGCTCTGTGGGGTGTCCGGAGCTAGCCGAAGATTTCCAAGTAAAAGACCGCTGTCATATCGCTACGTACGGCGCTCGGGAAGCGTAAGTAGACTACGGGTGTAAGTTCGTGGACTGTACGTAGCCGGCCGCAACTTACGTAAATCCCCGGCCGGAGTTTCACACGTATATGTCCGGCCGCGTAAAATATGCGGCAGGACATATACGTAGTGTGAACATAGCCTATTAGTGCATTGCACACTGCTCCTTACTGTAGGAGTTGGGAATCCCAGTACAAACGGGGTTTACCACTCTAAAACTTCTGCTCCTGAGGGGGCCCTGTCTGTACTGTTATGATGCTGAATCACCTCTTGACCCCCTAGGAGGAGCAGAACAACAAAAGATGGGTGTTGTGCTTCTATTTGGAATGGATTAACTTCCTTGGCCATGGTCCTGTCTGTGTATTCATGTTCACTGCTGCCTCTAGTGACGATCATGTGACCATCACTACAGGCTGCAATCATGTGACCATCACTAGAGGCTTCGATCATGTGACCATCACTAGAGGCTGCGATCATGTGACCATCACTAGAGGCTGCGATCATGTGACCATCACTAGAGGCTGTGATCATGTGACCCAGGCAGATTAAGTAAACACCTAATTTCGGTGTTCTGCTCCTCCTAGGGGGCTAGGAGGTGATTCTGTGCACAGCATCATAACTTAACCCCTGCGTGGTCAGCACGCTGAGCAGCTCAGCAGCTGCAGTACAGACAGGGCCCACACAGGAGCACAAGGTTTCTGCTTCTGGCAAGGAAACCCTGTTTAGAGGAGCGGGAACTCTCTTCATAATGAAGGGATTCCCAGCTCTAATCATTGGTACCTGTTCAAACACTGAGGTAACGCTGTCTTAGACAAGGCCCCACGCCAGCCCCTTAGCCTTATCCTACTCAAGTAACCCCTACTACAGATACCTCAGGCAGCCAAGCTACCTCTTCTGAGCTGACGGCCATTTACCTGAACCGGGGGGGGGGGGGGTGTCAGTCAGCAAAACGGGGAATATTTTTGGAATTTTCATGTCAAACAACAAAACGACATAATATAATGTAGTGGCACTGGCGTCTTGGATTTTTTTTCAGTGTAAAATGTCAGCTCATCAGCTGATCGCATCTTTCCTGCAGCAGCATCATTTTATTGTTATTGGTCACAATTCTCTCTGGGTAGAGAAGAAGACTATAGGGGGCCTACATAGCGTGGCCATCTACAATAGCGTTACTGGCAAATTCTTAAAATGGACCAGATAATTTCAGACATTATCCCCAATAACCCCCTAATTACGTACAGAAGGGGGAAGAATCTGAAGGACAGACTAACACATAGCTATATGCCACCAGGGATATCAGATCAGAATTGGATGCGAACTACTGGATCGTATCGATGTGGCCATTGCTCTATGTGTCCATATATGCTGCCAGGCAAGGAAATCCAAAGTAGCAGTACTAAAGAGAGGTACATCATCAGAGACCTGGGGAACTGCTCAACAAAAGGAGTCGTATATATGTTGACCTGTCCATGTCCAAAGAATTATGTGGGGAAAACCTTTAGAAGCATGAAAGAAAGATTAAGGGAACATATTGGAGACATTAAGAACAGACGTGAAACACCAGTGGCTGTCCATTTCAGAGAAGTACATGAAAGTAACCCAAGAGGTCTAACATGTCATATAATTGAAGTAATTAAACAGACTAGAAGAAGAGGAGATTGGGACAAAAAACTTTTACAAAAAGAAGCGGAATGGACATTTAGACTACAAACAGTTAAGCCCTGGGGACTTAATGACTTCATTTCTTACAACTGCTTCATTGATTAAAATAATATTGCACTAAGTGGAAGAAAAGTAAAACAAACAAGAAAATCCAAACAATAATAAAAACAATAAACAGAAATTCATGTACAGAGGGGACGAAGCTGCAATATTGTGAAAAAAACGCACATTGAGCAGAGAAAAAGTGCAACAAACAACAAAATCCAAATAATAATTGAAGAATAACAATAAACAAAAATCGAAGTACATAGGGAAGGAAGCTGCAATACTGGGAACATATATGCAGAAAAACGCACATGTTCACAAAAAACCGCATGATTAGAATTCACAACATGCGGTTATATGTGTAAACATAAGTGGGATTTAAGAATGCAGACCTAGATGAATGACCGCACTCAGGAGTGAGTTGGATGGTGAATATTCAAGTCGCGGCAAGGATGAATTGAAACATAAAGAAACAAAAAGATGTTACTATCTATTGTTACCATCTGATGTTATCCACAATACGGACTAGGAGTGAAAACGAGGCTTGGTAGCGAATGCGCTCCAATGACCTCACAAATTGGTATCACCGAGATCCTCCCTCCAACACGTCAGTCTGCCAGCCGGGAAATCAATAGGGCGGGCGGACCACAAGTCATGTGACGGATAGAGGAGGAGCTAACACATAAATAGCGTGAGCTCATAGCTCAGAGTGCGGCCGCCATCAGAGCCGTACGCACATGTACAGCAAGTGTCTTAAATAACTATGCTAAACAAAGACCCCTGATGAAAAGTGGCGATGGAAACGGCGTTGGGTCCTCAAGAGAAAGACTATATCTACTAAAAGGAAAGTAAAAACCGTATTATCATATATGTTATATTGCACTAAGAAGTCTCCTGTTTACAAAAGCACACCTGCACTATAGGACTAAGCCAAAGGAACCAGTGGAATAGTGCAATCACAAGTGCAATAAGTATAAGGACTGGTGCAATATTTACAAATACTGTTTACATGTTGCGATTATTATGTATAAAGGTCAGAATATATAGGAATAGGATGGTGGCCGATATAGATTAGGTGGTGAGTCACGTGTGTCTAAAGTTTTTTATTTTAATCTATGAAATAAAAGTGAAATTTTAAAGGTTTTTTTCTCAACTCAGTGATTTACAATAGGGGGACCTACATAGCGTGGCCATCTACTATAGGAGGACAACAAAGAGTCTCCATCTATTATAGGGAGGCTACATAAAGGGGCCCATCTACTATATAGGGAATGCACAGAGGGCACATCTACTATGTAGGGGGCTATATAGGGGGCATTATTTAAATAAGACTTTTATTTTGTGCCATCGGGTCAAAGAGCTGGGACCTAGGCCTGCAATGCCTCTCTGTGCTTCTTCCCCTCCTCTCTGCATTTCAGTAACCCCCTGGGCTGGAATATGCCCCTTTTCACCACATGAGTCTTGCACATGTGCCACTGTTGGTAAAGCGGTGTAGGCACACACAGGCAGGCTTATCGCCGGAGCATAGGGGGGATGCAATATACACATTATAGATAGATATACACTATATATACACTCACTATAGATATATACTATATATAATACACACTATATATATATATACACTATATAATACACACTATAGATATACACTATATATAATACACACACTATAGATATACACTATATATAATACACACGCTATAGATATACACTATATATAATACACACACTATAGATATACACTATATATAATACACACACTATAGATATACACTATATATATACACACACTATAGATATACACTATATATAATACACACTATAGATATACGCTATATATAATACACACACTATAGATATACACTATATATAATACACACACTATAGATATACACTATATATAATACACACACTATAGATATACACTAATATATTACACACACTATAGATATACACTATATATAACACACACTATAGATATACACTATATATAATACACACACTATAGATATACACTATATATAATACACACTATAGATATACACTATATATAATACACACACTATAGATATACACTAATATATTACACACACTATAGATATACACTCTATATAATACACACTATAGATATACACTATATATAATACACACTATAGATACACACTATATATAATACACACACTATAGATATACACTATATATAATACACACACTATAGACATACACTATATATAATACACACACTATAGATATACACTATATATAATACACACACTATAGATATACACTATATATAATACACACTATAGATATACACTATATATAATACACACTATAGATATACACTATATATAATACACACTATAGATATACACTATATATAATACACACTATAGATATACACTATATATAATACACACTATAGATATACACTATATATAATACACACACTATAGATATACACTATATATAATACACACACTATAGATATACACTATATATAATACACACACTATAGATATACACTAATATATTACACACACTATAGATATACACTATATATAACACACACTATAGATATACACTATATATAATACACACACTATAGATATACGCTATATATAATACACACACTATAGATATACACTATATATAATACACACACTATAGATATACACTAATATATAACACACACTATAGATATACACTATATATAATACACACTATAGATATACGCTATATATAATACACACACTATAGATATACACTATATATAATACACACTATAGATATACACTATATATAATACACACACTATAGATATACACTATATATAATACACACTATAGATATACACTATATATAATACACACACTATAGATATACACTATATATATAATACACACACTATAGATATACACTATATATAATACACACTATAGATATACACTATATATAACACACACTATAGATATACACTATATATAATACACACACTATAGATATACGCTATATATAATACACACACTATAGATATACACTATATATAATACACACTATAGATATACACTATATATAATACACACACTATAGATATACACTATATATAATACACACTATAGATATACACTATATATAACACACACACTATAGATATACACTATATATAATACACACACTATAGATATACACTATATATAATACACACTATAGATATACACTATATATAATACACACACTATAGATATACACTATATATAATACACACACTATAGATATACGCTATATATAATACACACACTATAGATATACACTATATATAATACACACTATAGATATACACTATATATAATACACACACTATAGATATACGCTATATATAATACACACACTATAGATATACACTATATATAATACACACACTATAGATATACACTATATATAATACACACACTATAGATATACACTATATATAATACACACTATAGATATACACTATATATAATACACACTATAGATATACACTTATATAATACACACTATAGATATACACTATAGATATACGCTATATATAATACACACTATAGATATACACTATATATAATACACACTATAGATATACACTTATATAATACACACTATAGATATACACTATATATAATACACACTATAGATATACACTATATATAATACACACTATAGATATACACTTATATAATACACACTATAGATATACACTATAGATATACACTATATATAATACACACTATAGATATACACTTATATAATACACACTATAGATATACACTATAGATATACACTATATATAATACACACTATAGATATACACTTATATAATACACACTATAGATATACACTATAGATATACACTATATATAATACACACACTATAGATATACACTATATATAATACACACACTATAGATATACACTATATATAATACACACGCTATAGATATACACTATATATAATACACACACTATAGATATACACTATATATAATACACACACTATAGATATACACTATATATAATACACACTATAGATATACACTATATATAATACACACTATAGATATACACTATATATAATACACACTATAGATATACACTATATATAATACACACACTATAGATATACACTATATATAATACACACTATAGATATACACTATATATAATACACACACTATAGATATACACTATATATAATACACACTATAGATATACACTATATATAATACACACACTATAGATATACACTATATATAATACACACACTATAGATATACACTATATATAATACACACGCTATAGATATACACTATATATAATACACACTATAGATATACACTATATATAACACACACACTATAGATATACACTATATATAATACACACTATAGATATACACTATATATAATACACACTATAGATATACACTATATATACACACACTATAGATATACACTATATATAATACACACTATAGATATACACTATATATATAATACACACTATAGATATACACTATATATAATACACACACTATAGATATACACTATATATAATACACACTATAGATATACACTATATATAATACACACTATAGATATACACTATATATAATACACACTATAGATATACACTATATATAATGCACACTAAGGCTGGGTTCACACTACGTATATTTCAGTCAGTATTGTGGTCCTCATATAGCAACCAAAACCAGGAGTGGATTAAAAACACAGAAAGGATCTGTTCACACAATGTTGAAACTGAGTGGATGGCCGCCATATAACAGTAAATAACGGCCATTATTTCAATATAACAGCCGTTGTTTTAAAATAACAGCAAATATTTGCCATTTTATGGCGGCCATCCACTCAATTTCAACATTGTGTGAACAGATCCTTTCTGTGTTTTTAATCCACTCCTGGTTTTGGTTGCAATATGAGGACCACAATACTGACTGAAATATACGTAGTGTGAACCCAGCCTAAAGATATACACTATATATATATATATATAATACACACACTATAGATATACACTATATATAATACACACACTATAGATATACACTATATATAATATACACACTATAGATATACACTATATATAATACACACTATAGATATACACTATATATAATACACACTATAGATATACACTATATATAATACATACTATAGATATACACTACATATAATACACACTATAGATATACACTATATATAATACACACACTATAGATATACACTATATATATAATACACACACTATAGATATACACTATATATAATACACACTATAGATATACACTATATATAATACACACACTATAGATATACACTATATATAATACACACACTATAGATATACACTATATATATATAACACACACTATAGATATACACTATATATATAATACACACTATAGATATACACTATATATAATACACACTATAGATATACACTATATATAATACACACACTATAGATATACACTATATATAATACACACACTATAGATATACGCTATATATAATACACACACTATAGATATACACTATATATAATACACACACTATAGATATACACTATATATAATACACACACTATAGATATACACTATATATATATAACACACACTATAGATATACACTATATATAATACACACTATAGATATACACTATAAATATACACACTATAGATATACACACTATATATAATACACACTATAGATATACACTATATATAATACACACTATACATATACACTATATATAATACACACACTATAGATATACACTATATATATAATACACACTATAGATATACACTATATATAATACACACACTATAGATATACACTATATATATAATACACACTATAGATATACACTATATATAATACACACTATAGATATACACTATATATAATACACACACTATAGATATACACTATATATATATAACACACACTATAGATATACACTATATATAATACACAGTATAATAATGAGCACAAATCTCACTTCTCATCACTAACCTCTCTATATGAGGAGGATCCCGGCTTTCTAAAGGACCTTTGGTGATGTCACAGTCATGTGATCAGTCACATGGGTGGGAGGAGTAAAGGGTTGTCTTCTCTGCTGGTTGGTAAAGGGTTGTCTTCTCCGATGATTGGTAAAGGGTTGTCTTCTCCGATGATTGGTAAAGGGTTGTCTTCTCCGCTGGTTGGTAAAGGGTTGTCTTCTCCGATGATTGGTAAAGGGTTGCCTTCTCTAGTTGGTAAAGGGTTGTCTTCAGGTTGTCTTCTCTACTGGTTGGTAAAGGGTTGCCTTCTCCTCTAATTGGTAAAGGGTTGTCTTCTCCCCTGGTTGGTAAAGGGTTGTCTTCTCCGATGATTGGTAAAGGGTTGCCTTCTTCTCTAGTTGGTAAAGGGTTGTCTTCAGGTTGTCTTGTCTGCTGGTTGGTAAAGGGTTGTCTGCTCCCCTGGTTGATAAAGGGTTGTCTTCTCTGGTTGGTAAATGGTTTGTTGTCTCCTCTGGTTGTTAAAGGGCTGTCTTATCCTCTGATTGGTAAAGGGTTGTCTTCTCTGCTGGAGGGTAAAGGGTTGTGTCAGGTAGGGGTCTGGAAAGACAACAGATGAGTGCAGCCCTAAAACTGGCACCCTCCCCAGCTGTCCCTACCTGCTTGCCACAACAGTACTAAGGGTTCCTGCGGATAACTGGTCGACATTCCCTATAATGAAATAGGTGCAACAGAAAACAAAAGACAACACGAACTCACACAATAAAGGAATGGTCAGAAATCAGGGTTCGGCAACAAGGTCAGAAAGGTACAGATTCAAAATCCAAGAAGCAAGGTCGGCAGATTTTTATGGTCAGTAAGGACCAAAACCTGGTGCCTGGCTCCCTCCAGGAAATGTCGCCATTCTTCCAGAGCCCATTTGATAGCTAGCAATTCCCTGTTGCCGACATCATAGTTTGTTCAGAATGGGAGAATTTCCTGGAGAAAAAGGCTACTGCACGCATATTAGTATATGGTTCCCTACCTTGGGATAACACCGCCCCCACACCAGATTTAAAGGCATCAACCTCGATAACAAATGGGAGCTCGGAATCATGGTGCACTAACACCGGAGCAGAGGAGAAACTGTGCTTCAACTGAGTAAATGCGACTTCGGCCTCTGGAGGCCAGGGGATTGGGGTTGGACCTTTTTTGGTGAGGTCAGTCAGCGGCTTAGCAATTAGGGAAAAAGTTTGGATAAACTTCCTGTTGAAGTTTGAGAAACGGAGGAATCTATGGAGTTCTTTTAAAGTAGTGGGTCTAGCCCATTCCAAAACCGCTGAAACTTTTTTTGGGTCCATTTGAACTGACTCAGGAGTGATAATATACCCCAAGAACCCAATCTCCTGTACTCCCAACAGACATTTGGACATTTTTGCACAAAGAGTATTTTTGCGTAACCTGGACCAGTTCTGTAGTTCTCCAATCAAACACAGGATTGTGTTGGCATAGCCAAGGTAACCCTAATATTATATCCGCTGCCAGGTTCTCTTAAACAAAAAAGGAAATGTAATGGAGACAGCCCACCTGCATGGTGACCTCGGGGGTGCGGTAGTTCATAGCTTTCCATCTTTCCAATATAAAGTTATTACGGATTCTGCACAGTTATCCAGGTGCATTTACCCCCACCGAATGCATAGAATCATCAAACCTCAGTCCAACCCGACACGCTCCCTGCTTCTGACCCGCTTCCTCCGAGACGGTATCACATGTCCTCAGTCTTTTCAATGGGCCGGGTTAGCACTTCTAACCCGGCTCATTGAAGTGAGGGAGAACAGTGAGACGCTGACAGTTGCTGCAGCTGATCACTGTCTCCCTCTCTGACAGCAGGCCCCCAACCCCCCCCTCCACAGTGTGTGCTCGTCCTCACCCGCCCTGCACCCTGTATCCCCCCACTAGAAGTGTACCCACTCTCTCTGCTCACCCGGTGGCCGCTCCTGTGAGTGCAACCCCCCCCCTCAGTACAGCCGGCGCCCCCCCCCCGCAGGGCGATCTCCCGGTGGCCGCTCGATATCAGTCCCCTCAACCCTCCCCCCTCAGGTGCGATCTCCCGGTGGCCGCTTCATATCCCGCGGCACCCCCCATACGTCCCCCTGACCGGGAAATCTGACCAGTTGGCCACCTGCGGCATCGTCGTCGTACCCCCCCCCCTTCCCCCCAAACAGCCCAGTTAGTTGCGGGTCAAATGCGGCACATCCCACCCAAATCTGATCGTGGCACCCCCCCAAACCTGACCCAGTGGATGCCCGCGGCATTGCCGCCGACACCCCTGTTCCCCCCTCTCCCGCATCAGACCCAGCATCTTACTGGGTCCCCTCCAGTGACCTTCGTTCGGCTGGCTCCCGCGGCTTCCCCCACCATCTGACCCTGTGGCCGTCCGGCCGCCTCCCCGTCCCGCATCTGATCACGGCAACAACACTGCCTCCCCCCCTGCGCGTCTGACCCGGCATCTTACCGGGTGCCCTCCCGTGGCATCTGATTGTGGCAACCCACCGACACCCGTCGCCTCCCTTCAGCCCCCCCCCCCCCCCCCCCCCCCGCTGTATCTGATACGGTGGCCACCCGCAGCACCACCTGGGCACACTCTGCAAACTCACTCAACTCTGCTACTTCTTCATTATTATCTCAGCTCAGCTACTTCACCATCTCAGCACAGCTACTTCACCATCTCAGTGTAATGCCTGGAGTAGTGGATCCACTGGACCGTCACCAGCGATGGCACTAACCTCACCAGGGAGCGGAGTCTAAGGGGCCGCTGGTTTTCACCAGAGCCCGCCGCAAGGCGGTATGGACTTGCTGCGGCAGGAGACCCCCAGGTCGCTACCCCTGGCTTGGTTGCTAGTGACGGCAGGCGAGGCGTGGCAGGAGCAGTAGGCAGGAGAAGGTGCTGGCAGAGGTCTGTAGGCGTAATCGCAGGTGACAGGCTGAACACAGGAGCAATAGTGTAACAGGGGAGCAGGAACCAGGAACAAGGACTAGGGACCAGGTAGCGGACAGGAATCAGGAACAACAGGGAGCTGGGCCAAACGCTATGGGAAGCATGTAGAGGCTCCAACACCTGTAGTGGGGCAGGGCTGGAATAAATAGGGAGTGATTGGTGCAAGTAACCAATTAGGGGCGGACTGGCCCTTTAAATCTGAGACAGCCGGCGCGCGCGCGCCCTAGGAGGCGGGGACGCGCGCGCCGGCCGGCACAGACGGAGGCAGGAGCGGGACCAGGTAAGGCGCCCCCCGGGGCCGAACATGTAGCAGCGCCGGGTCCCTGCACAAGGACCCCGGCAGCTGCATGAGACAGAGGGAGGTCGCGGCGGCGGCCCGGAGCACGGGACGCCGCCGCGGCCGTGACAGTACCCCCCCCCCCTTTGGCCTCCCCCTCTTTCTAGCCTGCAGGAACCTCTTGATGAGATCTTGGTCCAGGATGTTAGCCTCGGGTTCCCAGGACCTCTCCTCAGGACCAAATCCTTTCCAGTCCACCAGGAAGAACCTTCTCCCTCTGACAGTCTTCATGGCCAGAATGTCTTTAACAGCGTAGACATCATCAGAGATGGCTTGTGGAGCAGAGAACGAAGACTTATCGGAGAACCGGTTCAGGACCACTGGTTTTAAGAGGGAAACATGGAAGGAGTTCGGAATCCGCATAGTGGGGGGTAGGCGGAGTTTGTAGGTGACAGGGTTGATGCGTCTTAGCACCGAGAAAGGACCGAGGAATCGAGGGCCCAACTTGTAGCTGGGAATCTTGAGTCGGACATATTTGGCCGAGAGCCAGACTTTGTCACCTGGGAGAAAATTCGTGGCAGGTCTCCTCTTCTTATCAGCCTGGTCCTTCATGCGTTCAGAGGCTTTGAGTAAGGACTGTCGAGTTTGTTCCCAGATCGATTGCAGGTCAGATAACAACTCCTCCACGGCTGGGACTTCAGAGGATGGAGAGAGAGGCAGAGGAGGACGAGGATGATGCCCGTAGACCACATAGAAAGGGGACTTGCCTGTGGAAGTCGAGTCCAGATGGTTATATGAGAATTCCGCCCATGGGAGTAGATCGGACCAGTTGTCTTGGCGGCTGGAAACAAAATGGCGTAGGTAGTTACCCAGAATCTGATTGACTCTCTCCACTTGCCCGTTAGTCTGAGGATGATAGGCCGATGAGAAGTCCAGCTTCACTTGGAGTTGCGAGCAGAGGGCTCGCCTAAACTTAGAGACAAATTGAGAGCCTAGGTCGGACACAATGTGAAGCGGAAGTCCATGCAGGCGGAAGATGTGTCGGAAGAACAACTGAGCCAGACGAGGAGCAGAGGGCAGACCAGGAAGGGCCACGAAGTGAGCCATTTTAGAGAAGCGGTCCGTCACCACCCAAATAACTGTATTGCCCGCAGATAGGTCTGTCTGTGATGAAATCCATCCCAATGTGGTGCCAGGGATGGTCCGGGACTGGCAAGGGCAATAGTAGGCCTGCAGGTCTTTGACGGGGAGACTTATTCCTGGCACAGACTGCACAGGAAGCCACAAAATCCTTGACATCCTGGAGGAGATTGGGCCACCAGTAGTGACGGGAGATCAATTGCCCGGTCTTTTGGGCCCCTGGATGCCCGGCCACCAAAGAGGAATGCCCCCACTTCAAGATGCGTTTACGGAGTGCGGGGCGCACATAAGTCTTCCCGGGAGGCAGTCTCTGCAGAGCAGAAGTGGCAACTGGTACTAGGCGGTCGGGAGGTATTATGTGACGAGGAGATTCCTCTTGCCCCATGACATCGGATGCTCGGGATAATGCATCGGCCTTTAGATTCTTCTCGGCTGGACGGAAATAGATGGTAAAGTTGAACCGAGAGAAGAAGAGGGACCACCTGGCCTGCCGGGGATTGAGGCGTTGAGCCGATTGGAGGTAGAGGAGGTTCTTGTGGTCCGTGTAGATGTTAACGGAGTGTTTAGCCCCCTCTAGTAGATGACGCCACTCCTCCAGTGCCAACTTAATGGCCAGGAGTTCACGGTCCCCAATAGTATAGTTCCTCTCGGCAGGGGAAAAAGTCTTAGAAAAGAACCCGCAGGTTCTGGTCTTGCCTGATGTGTCCCTTTGCGAGAGAACGGCTCCTGCGCCCACAGAAGAAGCATCGACCTCGAGAGAAAATGGCCTGGAGACATCCGGGCGGACTAGAGCAGGAGCAGAGGCAAAGGCAGACTTAAGGCTATTGAAGGCTTGTTCGGCCTCTGGAGGCCAACGTCTGGGGTCCGCCTTCTTTTTAGTGAGAGCCACTATGGGTGCGACCAGGGTTGAGAAGTGAGGGATGAATTGCCGATAATAGTTGGCGAATCCAAGGAAACGTTGGATAGCTCTAAGTCCCACAGGGCGTGGCCATTGGAGGACAGCTGAGAGCTTGGCTGGATCCATTTGTAGACCCTGGTCGGAGACGATATAGCCAAGAAATGGAAGACTGCGCTGATGGAAAACACACTTCTCTAGCTTGGCGTATAGATGATTGGCCCGTAGTCTTCGTAGGACCTGACGCACTTGTGCCACATGAGTCTGCTGGTCCGGGGAGAAGACCAAAATGTCATCCAAATAGACAATGACGCAGACATAGAGGAGGTCTCGGAAGATATCGTTCACGAATTCCTGGAAGACCGCTGGGGCATTGCATAGGCCGAATGGCATGACCAGATATTCGTAGTGCCCATCTCTGGTGTTGAAAGCGGTCTTCCATTCGTCTCCTTTACGAACGGATCAAGTTATACGCTCCCCTGAGATCCAGCTTGGAGAAGATCCTAGCTCCACGAAGACGGTAGAATAGTTCAGGAATAAGCGGAAGAGGATAGCGGTTCTTAACAGTCACCTTATTCAAGCCCCGGTAGTCTATGCATGGGCGGAGGGAACCGTCCTTCTTCTGAACAAAGAAAAATCCAGCGCCAGCGGGAGACGTGGATTTACGGATGAAGCCCTTTTGTAAGTTCTCCCGGATGTAGGAGGACATGGCTTCAGTCTCGGGCACAGAGAGAGGGTATACTCGACCACGTGGAGGAGAATCCCCTGGAAGAAGGTCTATAGGGCAATCATAGGCCCGATGAGGTGGTACAGAGTCCGCCTCCTTGGCCGAGAAAACATCAACAAAGTCTTGGTAGTCCTCCGGTAGTCCGGATAGAGGCTTGACATAAGCAGGTGACCTCGTAGAGCACTTGGGTTGAGGAGATCTCAGACACCGGTTATGACAGTCCTGGCCCCAGCTGAGAACCTCCCCAGTTCTCCAGTCCAGCTTAGGGGTATGTAATTGCAGCCAAGGAAGACCCAGCAGGATGTTGGAAGAGGAATGGCGCAAGACATAGAAGGAGATCCTCTCCTGATGTAAGGCGCCCACCTGGAGGACTAGGGGTGCCGTCTGGTAGTGCACAGCTTCGGTAAGAATCTCCCCCGTAACCGAAGAGATAGACCGGGGTTGGGCTAGCTGGATCACGGGTAGCCGCCATCTTTGGACCAACGAAGCAGAGATGAAACTGCCAGCAGAGCCAGAGTCGATGAGAGCAGTAGTCTGGAAAACTTGCCCTGAGGGTCTCTAGATGGAGACGGGCATAGTCAACCTTGGAGAGGTGGCATTCACACCTAGGGAGGCCTCTCCCACCGGACCTAGGTGCGAGCGTTTCCCGAACGCTGAGGACGTTGGGGACATCTCTGCCGATAGTGATCAGCGCCACCGCAATAGAGGCAGAGATTCAGGTCCAGTCGACGGGTCCTCTCCTCAGTCGTCAGGCGAGCACGTTCCACCTGCATAGGAATCTCTGGAGACGACTGGGACATAGGAGCAACGGGATTCTGGAACGCCGGTGCCAGCCGAGGATGGCGACGGGGCAGACTCAGACGCTGTTCTTGCCAGATCTCCTCCACTCTCTCGGAAAACCTGGTGTAGACTCTGGTAGCCAGTAGGATGAGTTCGTTCAAGGAGGTAGGCAGGTCTCGGGCAGCGAGCACATCCTTCACTTGACTGGACAGGCCCTTTTTAAAGGTGGCAATCAGAGCGGCCTCATTCCAGTCTAGTTCCGCAGCCAGGGTGCGGAACTGGATGGCGTAATCACCAACGGAGGAAGTACCTTGGGATAGATTGAGGAGAGCAGTCTCAGCCGAAGACGCACGGGCAGGTTCCTCAAAGACAGAGCGGAACTCGTCCAGGAAGATTCGGAGATTGGCAGCAACCGGATCATTACGGTCCCATAGTGGTGTGGCCCAGGCCAGAGCTCTACCTTCCAATAGGCTGA
The DNA here is from genome assembly GCF_027789765.1 of Dendropsophus ebraccatus. Classification (NCBI taxonomy): domain Eukaryota; kingdom Metazoa; phylum Chordata; class Amphibia; order Anura; family Hylidae; genus Dendropsophus; species Dendropsophus ebraccatus. The sequence goes on along the minus strand of NC_091458.1, from coordinate 5,562,421 downwards.
TATTGAAAGCCACTTTAGAGCGCTCGGTGGCAAACTGACTGCTTAGAAGTTCGATATACATAGTGCATTGGGTCAGGAATCCTCTGCACAACTTGGGGTCACCTCCATATTTACTTGGGAGAGCCAGTCGTAGTTTTGAAGAGGCTGCAGGAGGTGATGACTGCTGAGCTGTGGTATGCTGCTGTACGGCTGCAGTCAGTTGTTGGATCAGCTGTGACTGTTGCTGGATCTGTTGAGCCTGTAGGGCGACCACTCGGGCTACCTCGCGGATATCAGGCACCTCGCCGGGATCCATGGTTGGAGCCTACTGTAACGCCTGGAGTAGTGGATCCACTGGACCGTCACCAGCGATGGCACTAACCTCACCAGGGAGCGGAGTCTAAGGGGCCGCTGGTTTTCCCCAGAGCCCGCCGCAAGGCGGGATGGACTTGCTGCGGCAGGCGACCCCCAGGTCGCTACCCCTGGCTTGGTTGCTAGTGACGGCAGGCGAGGCGTGGCAGGAGCAGTAGGCAGGAGATGGTGCTAGCAGAGGTCTGTAGGCGTAACCGCAGGTGACAGGCTGAACACAGGAGCAATAGTGTAACAGGGAAGCAGGAACCAGGAACAAGGACTAGGGACCAGGTAGCGGACAGGAATCAGGAACAACAGGGAGCTGGGCCAAACGCTATGGGAAGCATGTAGAGGCTCCAACACCTGTAGTGGGGCAGGGCTGGAATAAATAGGGAGTGATTGGTGCAACTAACCAATTAGGGGCGGACTGGCCCTTTAAATCTGAGACAGCCGGCGCGCGCGCGCCCTAGGAGGCGGGGACGCGCGCGCCGGCCGGCACAGACGGAGGCAGGAGCGGGAGCAGGTAAGGCGCCCCCCGGGGCCGAACATGTAGCAGCGCCGGGTCCCTGCACAAGGACCCCGGCAGCTGCATGAGACAGAGGGAGGTCGCGGCGGCGGCCCGGAGCACGGGACGCCGCCGCGGCCGTGACACTCAGCACAGCTACTTCACCATCTCAGCACAGCTACTTCACCATCTCAGCTCAGCTACTTCACCATCTCAGCTCAGCTACTTCACCATCTCAGCTCAGCTACTTAACCAACTCAGCTAAGCTACTTCACCAGTATCAGGTATAAGCATTGCATGATGGGAAATGTAGTTTCCTATCTTGATTACAGACCATCTTTTAGAAAAATGTGTAACTCAGGAACGGCAGCAGCTAGAAAGATGGGAGACGGCTCAAAATACTCAGGGGGACTTGGCGAGTAAGGCCAGCTAAGTTTGGGAGCATTACATTTTTTTTAGCTCTTGGGGGGGAATACCCCTTTAACCTCTTAAGGACATAGGACGTATGCGTACGTCTTATGTCCTCACTTGCACTTCAAAGCGGGGCCGCGCGGCGGCCCCGCTTTGAAGTGCCGCGATCCAGGGTGCCGCGAGTAGCCCGGGACCGCTGCTATTAGCGGGCACGGTCTGATCGCCGTGCCCGCTAATTAGCTAATCGGAGGCAGCTGTCAAAGTTGACAGCTGCCTCCGATTACCGGAGGCAACGTTTCCCTGGGGTCTAGTGGGGGAGATCGCTCCTCCGGGACCTTGTCCCGGAGGAGCGATCTCCGTTACTGATGCCGGCCGGGGACGCGTCCAAGATGGCGCCGTCCTCGGCTCGGCACTCGTTCGTTTTCGGCTGCAGCAGCCGAAAGCAAACGAGTGCCGATCTCATGGATCTCTGCAGCATATCTATGCTGCAGAGATCTCTATGAGAGATCCAAGTGTATATACTAGAAGTCCCCCAGGGGGAATAACCCCAACCCCAGGGGGGCTTCTAGTATATGTGTAAAAAAAAAAAAAAAAGTGTTGTTAATAGTAAAAAGCCCCCTCCCCCAATAAAAGTCTGAATCACCCCCCTTTTCCCAGGTTTTAAATAAAAGTAAACAAATAAATAAATAAATAAACATGTTTGCTATCGCCGCGTGCGTAATCGCCCGAACTATTAATTAATCACATTCCTGATCTCGTACGGTAAACGGCGTCAGCGCAAAAAAATCCCAAAGTGCAAAATTGCGCATTTTTGGTCGCATCAAATCCAGAAAAAATGTAATATAAAGCGATCAAAAAGTCGTATATGCGCAATCAAGGTACCGATAGAAAGATCACATCATGGCGCAAAAAATGACACCTCGCACAGCCCCATAGACCAAAGGATAAAAGCGCTATAAGCCTGGGAATGGAGCGATTTTAAGGAATGTATATTGGTTAACAACGGTTTGAATTTTTTATAGGCCATCAGATACAATATAAGTTATACATGTTATATATCGTTTTAATCGTAACGACTTGAGGAACATGCATAACAAGTCAGTTTTACCCCAGGGCGAATGGCGTAAAAACACATTTCCCCCAAATAAAAGAAATGCGTTTTTTTTTTCAATTTCACCACACTTTGAATTTTTTTCTGGTTTCGCAGTGTACTTTATGCAAAAATTCAGCCTGTAATTGCAAAGTACAATTAGTGACGCAAAAAATAAGGGGTCATGTGGGTTTCTAGGTGGAAAAATGCAAGTGCTATGACCTTTTAAACACAAGGAGGAAAAACCGAAAACGTAAAAACGAAAATGGGCCATGTCCTTAAAGGGTTAAGGCTGCCCCTGAGTCCACCTTGGCTGTACCGTCAACAAAAAGACCATTGTAGTATAAAATAACAGGTAACAAATTTTTCAAAATACTTTGGAGGTACCTGGGTGCCTGAGTGACCCTCCGGGCCATCAACACTGGAGTTTTCTGACTTCTGGAAAGGCTTAACCAGGCATGATTTTAGGAAGTGACCAGATTTCCCACAATAAAGGCAAAGGGAATTCTCCAGGCGGTATTTTCTCCTGGCTGAAGTGTTGCCCAAGATCATGGGTTCCTCCTGAGTCTTGGGAGCAGATGCAGATGCCCTAGGGGGCAGTTTGGGAAACTGAGCTGACCTCAGTTGTCCCGGAGTCATCCCTGACCTTTCTCACTTCCTTTCCCTCAGCCTCCGGTCATTGGTCACTGCAAGTGTCATAAAGTCACCGAGGCAGTTGGGAGTCGGGTGACTAACCATTATGTCCTTGATGGCGTCAGAGAGTCCCTGTCGAAACAGTGTCCTTAGTGGGGAGTCTGGCCATCCAGTCAGGGTGCACCATTGGCGAAACTCAGCACAGTATTTCTCCGCTGTACGGCGACCCTGCTGGATAGACAGGAGGTCAGATTCAGCCACTGTAGCCCGGTTGGGATCGTCATAAATCTGACCTAAAGATGTAAAAAACATCTCCTCTGAGTTTCACTCAGGAGCTTCCGCAGGAAGAGATAAGGCCCAATCCTGCGGGGGGTTCCTGCAGGAGTGAAACAATCAGCGCCACTCTCTCAGCATCAGACACAAATGGGTTATGTCTAAAATACAGCATACAAGACTCCCTAAAGGTCCGAAATTTGCTGGTGTCATCCTGAAACCTCTCCGGTAACAACATCTTGGTTTTGTGTTTGACCACCTGTACTAGAGTATCAGCCGAGGGCTGGGGCATCGCAGCAGGTGGGGAGATGGTAGCAAGACCATCAACCCGAGTGGCTAGTTGTGCCACCAACCCTGCAACGCCCTCCAGCTGGGTGGTCAAAGCCTCCAGATGGTCGGTGACCGAATTATCGGCGCTCATGCCTCCACCTGGTGACCAGTAATTTTGGGCCTGTGATAATGTCAGGTAGGGGTCTGGAAAGACAACAGATGAGTGCAGCCCTAAAACTGGCACCCGCCCCAGCGGTCCCTACCTGCTTGCCACAACAGTACTAAAGGTTACCGTGGACAACTGGTCGACGTTCCCTATACTGAAATAGGTGCAAAAAAAGACAAGACGAACTCACACAATAAAGGAATGGTCAGAAATCAGGGTCGGCAACAAACCGGCAGCAAAGGTATAGAATCACAATCCAAGAAGCAAGGTCGGGGTCACAAAAATCCTAAGATCAGAATCACTATAACAGACGGTCAGAGAAATGCTAGGTCAAGGCACAAAGCGCTATCACAGGCAAGGAAGAAATGCTGGAGCGTCAACTTATAGTAAAGTGAAGGCACAGTGCCGACAGCTAACTGGCCAGGTCAGCCGTCAGTCACAGCACCTCCACTCAGAACACCCGATGCCGATCGGCCGGGGGCAGCTGCGCCCCCAGCAACCAGCGCTGCTAGAAACTAAGGATGCAGTCGGCGTCTCTGGGCGCCATGCGGGCCCGGAAGTGCAGGGCAGCTGCTAGGGACGCCATCTGCGTGCCCCTAGCAACTGGCCCTGTGTCTTCTCTGATGATTGGGAAAGAGTTGTCTTCCCCTCTGGTTGGTAAAGGGTTGTCTTCTCCGCTGGTTAGTAAAGGGTTGTCTTCTCCGCTGGTTAGTAAAGGGTTGTCTTCTCCTCTGGTTGGAAGAACACAAGCTTTTGAGACAGTGTGCTCCTACTGCTTCTGCCTTCTGATCTATAGCAAACTGCACTGAAGTAGCGGCTTTCTCCTTGCAATCCTGCCATACACACCATGGCTGATCAGTGTCCTCCTGATGATGGACCCATAAACAGTAACATTATCTGAGATAAGAAGGTAACTTTTTTTATGTTAATGTGCTTTTCCTTAGTCCCATTGGCAGCGCAAGACATGGAGTATTATCACCCCTATGAGCCGCGGGATGAGGGAACGATGAAGTATACAAAAATAAGCATAACTCCTAGCCCAGGTAGTATATAGATGAGTCAGTCCCCTAGTACTGTAATTATAAAATAACTAAATGGAGAGAGCCTTGTGCTGCCAATGGGACTAAGGGAAAACACATTAACATAAAGTCTACTCTTCCAACGTCCCATAGGCAGCACAACACATGGGGAGTCAGCAAGTAGCACAACACATGGGGGGTCAGCAAGTGGCACAACACACGGGGAGTCAGCAAGTGGCACAACACACGGGGAGTCAGCAAGTGGCACAACACACGGGGAGTCAGCAAGTGGCACAACACATGGGGGGTCGGCAAGTGGCACAACACACGGGGAGTCAGCAAGTGGCACAACACATGGGCGGTCAGCAAGTGGCACAACACATGGGGGGTCAGCAAGTGGCACAACACACGGGGAGTCAGCAAGTAGCACAACACATGGGGGGTCAGCAAGTGGCACAACACATGGGGGGTCAGCAAGTGGCACAACACACGGGGAGTCAGCAAGTGGCACAACACATGGGCGGTCAGCAAGTGGCACAACACACGGGGAGTCAGCAAGTGGCACAACACATGGGGAGTCAGCAAGTAGCACAACACATGGGGAGTCAGCGAATGGCACAACACATGGGGGGTCAGCAAGTGGCACAACACATGGGGGGTCAGCAAGTGGCACAACACACGGGGAGTCAGCAAGTGGCACAACACATGGGGGGTCAGCAAGTGGCACAACACATGGGGGGTCAGCAAGTGGCACAACACACGGGGAGTCAGCAAGTGGCACAACACATGGGCGGTCAGCAAGTGGCACAACACATGGGGGGTCAGCAAGTGGCACAACACACGGGGAGTCAGCAAGTAGCACAACACATGGGGGGTCAGCAAGTGGCACAACACATGGGGAGTCAGCGAATGGCACAACACATGGGGGGTCAGCAAGTAGCACAACACACGGGGGGTCAGCAAGTGGCACAACACATGGGGGGTCAGCAAGTAGCACAACACACGGGGGGTCAGCAAGAAGCACAACACAGCAATCACTGAACTCAGAGAGAGCAGCGACAAAAAAATCAATTGGAGTACTAACTGAAGAGTCTCCACTGATGCATTGCCTCCTATAAATTTAAATATGCAAAAGAGGGGTCTGTGGAGTCTCAGTTACGAGTCTCAAAACGCGGGAATAGTCAGTTATCCCTCCAGGGGAGGGAAGCCTATTGCCGAGGGGGTGCCTCCCAGTGGGGAGTACACCAAACCACCCTGATACATAGCCCCTTAGGTACCACTCGGTTGTGAGTATTGGAACATAAATAGGAAAACACCAGGGTGGCCCCTTATACGTCAAAGTCTAACTCTGTGGCGAGTATTGCGACATGACAAGGGTTTACCAAGGCAGGCATCCATCCACAGACGAGTCATCAAGTGGCTCAACACATAAGGAGTCAGCAAGTGGCTCAACACATAAGGAGTCAGCAAGTGGCACAACACATGGGGAGTCAGCAAGTGGCACAACACATGTGGGGGTCAGCAAGTAGCACAACACATAGGGAGTCAGCAAGTGGCACAACACATGGGGGGGTCAGCAAGTGGCACAACACACGGGGAGTCAGCAAGTAGCACAACACACGGGGGGTCAGCAAGTGGCACAACACACGGGGAGTCAGCAAGTGGTACAACACATGGGGGGTCAGCAAGTGGCACAAGACATGGGGAGTCAGCAAGTAGCACAACACATGGGGGGTCAGCAAGTGGCACAACACACGGGGAGTCAGCAAGTGGTACAACACATGGGGAGTCAGCAAGTGGCACAACACATGGGGGGTCAGCAAGTGGCACAACAAATGGGGAGTCAGCAAGTGGCACAACAAATGGGGGGTCAGCAAGTGGCACAACACATGGGGAGTCAGTAAGTGGCACAACACATGGGGAGTCAGCAAGTAGCACAACACACGGGGGGTCAGCAAGTGGCACAACACACAGGGAGTCAGCAAGTGGCACAACAAATGGGGGGTCAGCAAGTGGCACAACACATGGGGAGTCAGTAAGTGGCACAACACATGGGGAATCAGCAAGTGGCACAACACATGGGGAGTCAGCAAGTGGCACAACACACGGGGAGTCAGCAAGTGGCACAACACATGAGGGGTCTGCAAGTAGCACAACACATGGGGAGTCAGCAAGCGGCACAACACACGGGGAGTCAGCAAGTGGCACAACACACGGGGAGTCAGCAAGTGGCACAACACATGGGGGGTCTGCAAGTAGCACAACACATGGGGGGTCAGCAAGTGGCACAACACATGGGGAGTCAGCAAGTAGCACAACACATGGGGGGTCCGAAAGTAGCACAACACATGGGGGGTCAGCAAGTAGCACAACACATGGGGGGGTCAGCAAGTGGCACAACACATGGGGAGTCAGCAAGTGGCACAACACATGGGGGGTCAGCAAGTAGCACAACACATGTCGGGGTCAGCAAGTGGCACAACACATGGAGGGTCAGCAAGTGGCACAACACGGGGAGTCAGCAAGTGGCACAACACATGAGGGGTCTGCAAGTAGCACAACACACGGGGAGTCAGCAAGTGGCACAACACACGGGGAGTCAGCAAGCGGCACAACACAAGGGGAGTCAGCAAGTAGCACAACACACGGGGAGTCAGCAAGTGGCACAACACACGGGGAGTCAGCAAGTGGCACAACACATGGGGGGTCTGCAAGTAGCACAACACATGGGGGGTCTGCAAGTAGCACAACACATGGGGGGGTCAGCAAGTAGCACAACACATGGGGAGTCCGAAAGTAGCACAACACATGGGGGGTCAGCAAGTAGCACAACACATGGGGGGGTCAGCAAGTGGCACAACACATGGGGAGTCAGCAAGTGGCACAACACATGGGGGGTCAGCAAGTAGCACAACACATGTCGGGGTCAGCAAGTGGCACAACAAATGGGGAGTCAGCAAGTGGCACAACAAATGAGGGGTCAGCAAGTGGCACAACACATGGGGAGTCAGTAAGTGGCACAACACATGGGGGGTCAGCAAGCAGCACAACACATGGGGGGTCAGCAAGTGGTACAACACATGGGGGGTCAGCAAGTGGCACAACACAGGGAGTCAGCAAGTGGCACAACAAATGGGGAGTCAGCAAGTGGCACAACAAATGGGGAGTCAGCAAGTGGCACAACACATGGGGAGTCAGCAAGTGGCACAACACATGGGGAGTCAGTAAGTGGCACAACACATGGGGAGTCAGCAAGTAGCACAACACATGGGGGGTCAGCAAGTAGCACAACACATGGGGAGTCAGCAAGTAGCACAACACACGGGGAGTCAGCAAGTGGCACAACACATGGCGGGTCAGCAAGTGGCACAACACATGGGGGGTCAGCAAGTGGCACAACAAATGGGGAGTCAGCAAGTGGCACAACACATGGGGAGTCAGCAAGTGGCACAACACATGGGGAGTCAGTAAGTGGCACAACACACGGGGAGTCAGCAAGTAGCACAACACATGGGGGGTCAGCAAATAGCACAACACACGGGGAGTCAGCAAGTGGCACAACACATGGGGGGTCAGCAAGTAGCACAACACACGGGGAGTCAGCAAGTAGCACAACACACGGGGAGTCAGCAAGTAGCACAACACACGGGGAGTCAGCAAGTAGCACAACACATGGGGGGTCAGCAAGTGGCACAACACATGGGGGGTCAGCAAGTAGCACAACACATGGGGAGTCAGCAAGTGGCACAACACACGGGGAGTCAGCAAGTGGCACAACACACGGGGAGTCAGCAAGTAGCACAACACACGGGGAGTCAGCAAGTAGCACAACACACGGGGAGTCAGCAAGTAGCACAACACATGGGGAGTCAGCAAGTAGCACAACACATGGGGGGTCAGCAAGTGGTACAACACATGGGGGGTCAGCAAGTGGCACAACACATGGGGAGTCAGCAAGTAGCACAACACATGGGGAGTCAGCGAATGGCACAACACATGGGGAGTCAGCAAGTGGCACAACACACAGGGAGTCAGCAAGTGGCACAACACATGGGGGGTCAGCAAGTAGCACAACACATGGGGAGTCAGCGAATGGCACAACACATGGGGAGTCAGCAAGTGGCACAACACACAGGGAGTCAGCAAGTGGCACAACAAATGGGGAGTCAGCAAGTGGCACAACACATGGGGAGTCAGCAAGTGGCACAACACATGGGGAGTCAGTAAGTGGCACAACACATGGGGAGTCAGCAAGTAGCACAACACATGGGGGGTCAGCAAGTAGCACAACACACGGGGAGTCAGCAAGTGGCACAACACATGGGGGGTCAGCAAGTGGCACAACACATGGGGAGTCAGTAAGTGGCACAACACATGGGGAGTCAGCAAGTAGCACAAGACATGGGGAGTCAGCAAGTAGCACAACACATGGGGGGTCAGCAAGTAGCACAACACACGGGGAGTCAGCAAGTGGCACAACACATGGGGGGTCAGCAAGTGGCACAACACATGGGGAGTCAGTAAGTGGCACAACACATGGGGAGTCAGCAAGTAGCACAACACATGGGGGGTCAGCAAGTAGCACAACACATGGGGAGTCAGTAAGTGGCACAACACATGGGGGGTCAGCAAGTGGCACAACACACGGAGAGTCAGCAAGTGGCACAACACACGGAGAGTCAGCAAGTGGCACAACACATGGGGGGGTCAGCAAGTGACACAACAAATGGGAAGTCAGCAAGTGACACAACACATGGGGAGTCAGCAAGTGGCACAACACACAGGGAGTCAGCAAGTGGCACAACACATGGGGGGTCAGCAAGTAGCACAACACATGGGGAGTCAGCGAATGGCACAACACATGGGGAGTCAGCAAGTGGCACAACACACAGGGAGTCAGCAAGTGGCACAACACATGGGGGGTCAGCAAGTAGCACAACACATGGGGAGTCAGCGAATGGCACAACACATGGGGAGTCAGCAAGTGGCACAACACACAGGGAGTCAGCAAGTGGCACAACAAATGGGGAGTCAGCAAGTGGCACAACAAATGGGGAGTCAGCAAGTGGCACAACACATGGGGAGTCAGCAAGTGGCACAACACATGGGGAGTCAGTAAGTGGCACAACACATGGGGAGTCAGCAAGTAGCACAACACATGGGGGGTCAGCAAGTGGCACAACACATGGGGAGTCAGTAAGTGGCACAACACATGGGGAGTCAGCAAGTAGCACAAGACATGGGGAGTCAGCAAGTAGCACAACACATGGGGGGTCAGCAAGTAGCACAACACACGGGGAGTCAGCAAGTGGCACAACACATGGGGGGTCAGCAAGTGGCACAACACATGGGGAGTCAGTAAGTGGCACAACACATGGGGAGTCAGCAAGTAGCACAACACATGGGGGGTCAGCAAGTAGCACAACACACGGGGAGTCAGCAAGTAGCACAACACATGAGGAGTCAGCAAGTGGCACAACACACGGAGAGTCAGCAAGTGGCACAACACACGGGGAGTCAGCAAGTGGCACAACACACGGAGAGTCAGCAAGTGGCACAACACATGGGGGGGTCAGCAAGTAGCACAACACATGGGGGGGTCAGCAAGTGACACAACAAATGGGAAGTCAGCAAGTGACACAACACATGGGGAGTCAGCAAGTGGCACAACACATGGGGAGTCAGCAAGTGGCACAACACATGGGGAGTCAGCAAGTGGCACAACACATGGGGGGTCAGCAAGTAGCACAACACATGGGGAGTCAGTAAGTGGCACAACACATGGGGAGTCAGTAAGTGGCACAACACATGGGGAGTCAGTAAGTGGCACAACACATGGGGGGTCAGCAAGTAGCACAACACATGGGGGGTCAGCAAGTAGCACAACACACGGGGAGTCAGCAAGTAGCACAACACATGAGGAGTCAGCAAGTGGCACAACACACGGAGAGTCAGCAAGTGGCACAACACATGGGGGGGTCAGCAAGTAGCACAACACATGGGGAGTCAGCAAGTGACACAACAAATGGGAAGTCAGCAAGTGACACAACACATGGGGAGTCAGCAAGTGGCACAACACATGGGGAGTCAGCAAGTGACACAACAAATGGGAAGTCAGCAAGTGACACAACACATGGGGAGTCAGCAAGTGGCACAACACATGGGGAGTCAGCAAGTGGCACAACAAATGGGAAGTCAGCAAGTGACACAACACATGGGGAGTCAGCAAGTGGCACAACACATGGGGAGTCAGCAAGTGGCACAACACATGGGGAGTCAGCAAGTGGCACAACACATGGGGAGTCAGCAAGTGGCACAACACATGGGGAGTCAGCAAGTGGCACAACACATGGGGGGTCAGCAAGTAGCACAACACATGGGGAGTCAGTAAGTGGCACAACACATGGGGAGTCAGTAAGTGGCACAACACATGGGGAGTCAGTAAGTGGCACAACACATGGGGAGTCAGTAAGTGGCACAACACATGGGGGGTCAGCAAGTAGCACAACACACGGGGAGTCAGCAAGTAGCACAACACATGGGGGGTCAGCAAGTGGCACAACACATGGGGGGTCAGCAAGTGGCACAACACATGGGGGGTCTGCAAGTGGCACAACACATGGGGAGGGGTCAAGGGGTAATAGAACTTATTGGGGGAGATGTATAAAAACTGCCCATAACAGCAAATTACAGCTATCTCTTCTTTTAGCAGAGCTGAAAGCTGAGTTGTGATTGGTTGCTGTGAGAGCTGAGCTGTGATTGGTTGCTGTGAGAGCTGAGCTGTGATTGGTTGCTGTGAGAGCTGAGCTGTGATTGGTTGCTGTGAGAGCTGAGCTGTGATTGGTTGCTGTGAGAGCTGAGCTGTGATTGGTTGCTGTGAGAGCTGAGCTGTGATTGGTTGCTGTGGCCAGTTTGCACCATTCTACATTTTACACCCTTTGATAAATCTCCCCCATAGAGTTTGATGGTGGTCCGTGGTGAGGACCATGTTACTGACGGACAAATCCGATCCAGAGGAATCAAACTTCTTTATCTTTCAATGAACAGCAGCAAAATGATAGGATTTATTTTTAATCATAATTTTTATTATACATTTTTAATTTACAACAAACAAAACCTTAAGAAACCAGTGAGCCCCTTCCAGACCCCTCATAGTCCATCAGTACGATAAGCAATGGATTAGGATGTATATCACACGAGTAGGAGGGTAATGGATATACACTATGGAGGTGTCATCCCACATATACTGGGAGAGGTGGCCTTACAATGGGTCGGGCAGTCAAGATCCATCGTGCCTGACCCCCAGCTCCACCGATATCATCTATTGGGAGACCCCCAGTTCAGAGAAGGCCGGAGCGGAGCAGTGCGGAGTTCAGAGGCAGCCGGAGCAAAGCAGCGCAGAGTTCAGAGGTGACGGGAGCGGAGCAGCGCAGAGTTCAGAGGTGACGGGAGCATAGCAGCGCAGAGTTCAGAGGTGACCGGAGCAAAGCAGCGCAGAGTTCAGAGGTGACGGGAGCGGAGCAGCGCAGAGTTCAGAGGTGACCGGAGCGGAGCAGCACAGAGTTCAGAGGTGACCGGAGCAGAGCAGCGCAGAGTTAAGAGGTGACCGGAGCGGAGCAGCGCAGAGTTCAGAGGTGACCGGAGCAGAGCAGCGCAGAGTTCAGAGGTGACGGGAGCGGAGCAGTGCAGAGTTCAGAGGTGACCGGAGCAGAGCAGCGCAGAGTTCAGAGGTGACGGGAGCGGAGCAGCGCAGAGTTCAGAGGTGACCGGAGCAGAGCAGAGTTCAGAGGTGACCGGAGCAGAGCAGCGCAGAGTTCAGAAGCAGCCGGCTGACTAGCTGACCATAGCGCTTTGCTAGTTCTGTAAATTGACTCATCCCTACCTGCAAGGCAAATGATGCCACAGCCTGAGAATGGTGATCAACAGGTTCAGAGCCGGACGCCCTTAGTTTGGAAGCCAAATCTTCTGGCCGTAAACAACCGAAATATTCCGCAAGTCATTAGGATACAATGCGGCTTCACACAGAATCCAGAAACACGGCCAGAAGATCCAGCAGTGACAGCACTACAACATCAACAACTGCACAAACGTATTCCATGAAGAGTTTTGGCTAAGACTTTTTCCTGAACACGACACTGCCCCCACAGGTGACCCCCACAGGCGACCCCAGCAGCCAACCGCCACAGGCAACCCCCAAAGGCAACCGCCACAGGCAACCCCCAGCAGCCAACCGCCACAGGCAACCCCCAGCAGCCAACCGCCACAGGCAACCCCCAAAGGCAACCGCCACAGGCAACCCCCAAAGGCAACCCCCACAGGTGACCCCCAAAGGCAACCGTCACAGGCAACCCCCAAAGGCAACCCCCACAGGTGACCCCTTCAGCCGACCCCCCCACAGGCGACCCCCACAGGTAAATCCCGTATCTACACCATTAATAATGAGAAAACACACTGATTCATTTGGGCTATCTTACACCCCTAGGGTTGAGCGGCTCTCCGGAAATTTTGGGGGGGGGTAGAATTCTTTCAGAATCGGCCAACAGATTCTTTGGATTCTTATCCGGGTGTCCAGATGATGTCTTGTACCCAGTCACAATAGCAAAGCGATCAATCACAGGTCACCAACAGTACAGGGACCCTCTGCTCAGCGACCAATCACAGGTCACCAACAGTACAGGGACCCTCTGCTCTATGATGAAACACAGGTCACCTACAGTACAGGGACCCTCTGCTCAGCAATCAATCACAGGTCAACAACAGTACAGGGACCCTCTGCTCAGCAATCAATCACAGGTCACCAACAGTACAGGGACCCTCTGCTCAGTGATCAATCACAGGTCACTAACAGTGCAGGGATCCTCTGCTCTATGATGAATCACAGGTCACCAACAGTACAGGGACCCTCTTCTCAGCGATCAATCACAGGTCACCAACAGTACAGGGACCCTCTGCTCAGCGATCAATCACAGGTCACTAACAGTACAGGGACTCTCTGCTCAGCGACCAGTCACAGGTCACCAACAGTACAGGGACCCTCTGCTCAGCGATCAATCACAGGTCACTAACAGTACAGGGATCCTCTTCTCTATGATGAATCACAGGTCACCAACAGTACAGGGACCCTCTGCTCAGCGATCAATCACAGGTCACCAACAGTACAGGGACCCTCTGCTCAGCGATCAATCACAGGTCACTAACAGTACAGGGACCCTCTGCTCAGCGACCAGTCACAGGTCACTAACAGTACAGGAACCCTCTGCTCAGCGACCAATCACAGGTCACTAACAGTACAGGGATCCTCTGCTCTATGATGAATCACAGGTCACCAACAGTACAGGGACCCTCTGCTCAGCGATCAATCACAGGTCACCAACAGTACAGGGACCCTCTGCTCAGCGACCAATCACAGGTCACCAACAGTACAAGGACCCTCTGCTCAGCGATCAATCACAGGTCACTAACAGTACAAGGACCCTCTGCTCAGCGATCAATCACAGGTCACTAACTGTACAGGGACCCTCTGCTCAGCAATCAATCACAGGTCACCAACAGTACAGGGACCCTCTGCTCAGCGACCAATCACAGGTCACCAACAGTACAGGGACCCTCTGCTCAGCGACCAATCACAGGTCACCAACAGTACAGGGACCCTCTGCTCAGCGATCAATCACAGGTCACCAACAGTACAGGGACCCTCTGCTCAGCGACCAATCACAGGTCACCAACAGTACAGGGACCCTCTGCTCAGCGATCAATCACAGGTCACCAACAGTACAGGGACCCTCTGCTCAGCGACCAATCACAGGTCACCAACAGTACAGGGACCCTCTGCTCAGCGACCAATCACAGGTCACCAACAGTACAGGGACCCTCTGCTCAGCGATCAATCACAGGTCACCAACAGTACAGGGACCCTCTGCTCAGCGACCAATCACAGGTCACCAACAGTACAGGGACCCTCTGCTCAGCGACCAGAGGTCACCAACAGTACAGGGACCCTCTGCTCAGCGATCAATCACAGGTCACCAACAGTCCAGGGCTAAGAAAAAAAGGCATAAAATAAAAAATAAATGTAAAAAGGTTAAATTAATAAATTTCATCAAACACCTATACAAACCCCAGAATAGTTCTGCTGAACGCTATGGGGGAATTTATTTCTGGCTTCCGTGTAGAATTCTTTCAGACCTTTGAGCTGTCACTGATTTGCTCTATAATTTGTGAACATTGCGCAGAAAGCTGGAGCTGGCAGTAGTGAATTCTGTGGTAAAACCAATGATAAATTTCCCATTATCCCTGATCCCATAGAAGAGAATACCGCACACAGTGACATCCAGGGAAGGATGATAAAACCCTTTAAAGGGACGGTGTCACCTACATTTTCTGTTACTGATTGGAGTCAGATACTAAAAATTGTTCTCTTTTATTCTAATCTGTTTCTATTTTCTGACTGTAATTTTTATTTATTTCACTCTTTGTACATTGTTATGGGGGCGGCCATCTTGCCTGGGTTGTTCTTAAAAGCATTTAGTGACACTTTACAGAAAGACTCATGGACATAGACGACAATAGACAGACTCTGTCCCCTTGAGATGAATGTGAGACATTACTGAGCGCGCTCTGTGACCTGTGAAGAGGTCATTCCACAGGGAGCTGCTATTGTCTCCTCTATCTACTGGTGTCACATGACGCTGCAATGCTGTAAAGATCACTTTACGGCAGCCTCCTCTTATCACCACAGACACAACAGGAAGTCTCAGCTTAGTTTTAGCCCCCAGTGGTGAGAATGAGAACTGCAAGATATCAGGATTATTACATAATATAGAAAGAAAAATTTGAAATAATTTTACCAAAAATTCTTTTAAAAAATTTAAACACAAAAATATTTATACAATAAGTCATTTTCTGATGACACTGTCCCTTTAAGGAATCATCCTCACAACTTCACTACTTACATTTAGATTTTACAAATAACTTCTCCAAGCCAAGAAACTAGATTATTTCTATTTTTCTTTTTTTAGGTTTTCCTCTAGTGTCTCCTCTCCCTCCTCCTTTAGTTTCCTTCTGTCTCTTCGTGAAGTCCACCTCTAAACCCGTTTACGCCTCCAGAGACTTTTCCAGACCGGAGTTTTTATCCCCTAGTGGCCATCTAGTTTCTTCTCTATGGAAACCTGCTACATATTGACCATCACAGAGGCTTCTCTCCTGTGTGACTTCTCTTATGTGTAACAAGGTGTGTTTTATTTGTAAAACCTTTCCCACACTCTACGCATGAATACAGCTTCTCTCCTGTGTGATTTCTTCTCTTGTGTGTAAAGAGATATGTTTGAGTTGTAAAACATTTCCCACATTCTGTACATAAATATGGTTTCTCCCCTGTGTGAATTCTCTGATGTGTAACAAAATATCTTTTATCTGCAAAACATTTCCCACATTCTGAACAAGAATACAGTTTCTCTCCTGTGTGAATTCTCTGATGTATAACAAAATATCTTTTATCTCTAAAACATTTCCCACATGCTGAACATGAATACGGTTTTACTCCTTTGTGATTTCTTTCATGGTTAAGAAGATAAGATTTATTTGAAAAACATTTCCCACATTCTGAACAAGAATACGGCCTCTCTCCTGTGTGATTTCTCTCATGGTTTAGAAGATACAATTTACGTGAAAAACATTTCCCACACTCTGAACATGAATACAGCTTCCCAACTTTGTGAGTTCTCTGATGTTTCACAAGATGTGCTTTATTTTTAAAACATTTCCCACACTCCAGACATGAGTGTGGCTTCTCTCCTGTGTGAATTCTCACATGTCTATCAAGAGCCGATTTATTTGTAAAGCTTTTCCCACACTCCAAGCATGTACATAGATTTTCTCCTGTGTGAAATCTCTCATGTGTAACAAGACTTGATTTTTTGGTAAAACTTTTTCCACATTCTAAACATGAATGCAGATTCCCTCCTGTGTGAATTCTCTGATGTGTAACAAAATATCTTTTATCTCTAAAACATTTGCCACATTCTGAACATGAATATGGCTTCTCTCCTGTGTGATTTCTCTCATGGTTAAAAAGACTTGATTTATCTGAAAAACATTTGCCACACTCTGAACATGAATACAGCTTCCCAACTTTGTGAGTTCTCTGATGTTTCACAAGATGTGCTTTATTTTTAAAACATTTCCCACACTCCAGACATGAGTGTGGCTTCTCTCCTGTGTGAATTCTCACATGTGTATCAAGAGCCGATTTATTTGTAAAGCTTTTCCCACACTCCAAGCATGTACATAGATTTTCTCCTGTGTGAAATCTCTCATGTGTAACAAGACTTGATTTTTTGGTAAAACTTTTTCCACATTCTAAACATGAATGCAGATTCCCTCCTGTGTGAATTCTCTGATGTGTAACAAAATATCTTTTATCTCTAAAACATTTGCCACATTCTGAACATGAATATGGCTTCTCTCCTGTGTGATTTCTCTCATGGTTAAAAAGACTTGATTTATCTGAAAAACATTTGCCACATTCTGAACATGAATATGGCTTCTCTTTGTGACTTCTCTCATGTATAGCAAGATCTGATTCTTTAGTAAAACATTTCTCACATTCTTCACATGAATATAGCCTGTCTTCTTTATGACTTATCTCATGTGTAACAAGCTCTGAAATTTCCATAAAACATTTCCCACATTCAGTACATGGATAAGACTTTTTTTCTTTGTGACTTCTTTCATGTGTAACAAGTTCTGACTTTTCTATAAAACATTTGCCATGTTCAGGACTTGGATAAGACTTCTCTCCTGTGTGACTTGCCTCATGAGAAACAAACTCAGATTTTTCAATAAAACTTTTCCCACATTCACCACAATGGAACCTTTTCCGGTCTGTCTGATCTGTCCTTGTGGTAACAACCTGTGATGGGTCAGGAGAAGGTTCCTCATGATTAGGGGGATTATATGATAGATCTGTCCTGTGACCTCCTGGATGTACAGTAAGGTCCCGGCGGGTTTCTCCTGAGGACTGCTGCTCCACTTCTTCATCTTCTGCTTTATAATCCAGTGATAACATGAAGTCTCCATCAGCCGCATCACTGGGATTCTCTGTTTGGATTAAAATTGATTTAGTAATTATTATTATTATTTTTTTTTACGCACAAAGATGATTAACTGATCTCCTTCCTATCATCCTAGAAACTCACAGATCCTGATCATCACTCCCTCCTTTATATTCATTTTCAGTCTCCTTCTTTATTTAAAGGAGAAGTCCGGCAAAATTTTTTATTAAAGTATTGTATTGCCCCCCAAAAGTTATACAAACCCCCAATATAGACTTATTATGGTAAATGCTTATAAAGTGCTTTTTTCCCTGCACTTACTACTGCATCAAGGCTTCACTTCCTGGATACCATCGTGATGTCACTTCCTGGATAACATGGTGATGTTACTTCCTGGATAACATTGTTATGTTGCTTCCTGGATAACATGGTGATGTCATTTCCTGGATAACATGGTGATGTCACTTCCTGGATAACATGGTGATGTCACTTCCTGGATAACACGGTGATGTCACTTCCTGGATAACATGGTGATGTCACTTCCTGGATAACATGGTGATGTCACGACCTAACTCCCAGAGCTGTGCGGGCTGTGGCTGCTGGAGAGGATGATGGCAGTTGGATGCTCAGTGTCCCTCCAGTGCCCTGTGTCCCTCAGTGTCCCCCTGCCATCATCCTCTCCAGCACCCACAGCCCGCACAGCTCTGGGAGTCGGGTCGTGACATCACAGTGTTATCCAGGAAGTGAAATCACCATGTTATCCAGGAAGTGACATCACCGTGTTATCCAGGAAGTGACATCGCCGTGTTATCCAGGAAGTGACATCACCATGTAAACACTTTATAGGCATTTCCTGTAATAAGTATATATTGGGGATTTGTATAACTTTTGTGGGGAAATACAATACTTTAATTAAAAAAAAATTGCCGGACTTCTTTAACTTACGTATTTTTGTTGATTTTTTTTTTTTTATGTTTACACATTTTGATCAGCTTATATATTATATGTAGAATATGAGAATGAACAATGGGGGGCACTACACACCAGCAACAGTCCAGACAGCTTTGCTGCCTCCCTGGGCCCAGTAACTGGAGCCCCCCCTTATATCCCTGTCACCTCCCTGTGTACCTCCATTATACCATACCTGGGGTAGCAGCTCCCGGCGTCTCCTCCTCCTTCACCTCACTCATACACCGGGGATCGCTCCTCATCCTCTCTTCTTCTTCCTCTTTAATCCTGTGATTTCCCTCCGGACAGTCCTGGGAATACAGAGGACGGGGACATCTCTCTGCTGGATTTCTCCTCCTGGATCCATCTGTAGGGAATATACAGGGACTGAATACATTGTGTATATGTGATGAGGGATGATGGGGGTCTCGGTGCCCCTCCCCCCTGGTCTCCTCTATAATCAGTAGGTCTCCTCTTACCCGGTGATGTGGGGGGCGGCTGATCCTCCATCATGGCCTCCTTGTACACATCCTTGTGTCCTTCTACATACTCCCACTCCTCCATGGAGAAATAGACAGTGACGTCCTGACACCTTATAGGAACCTGACACACACAATGATGGCGTCATCCTCCAGACACCTCCCACCTTGGTGTTATATGTCCCAGCATTCCCAGCAGCATTGCTCACCTCTCCAGTCAGGAGCTCAGTCATCCTGGTGGTCAGTTCTAGGATCTTCTGCTCATGGATCAGTGATGGAGGTGGAGGATCTGTGATGGGGCTGCTGCTCCAGCCTCCTGACACAGGGGGCGCCACACACTCACCACACCACTTCTTCACTACTGTGTAATCCTGTGTATGGTGAGACACTGATCACTACAGAGAGTCTAACAATCCTTCCCCTCTCCAGTCATCTCCCTGTATTATCTATAGGGATAAGAGGGAGGGGATGTGACGCATGGCTCACCTCTCCGGTGATCAGGTGGATTATCTCTAGGGTGAGCTCTAATATCCTGGCCGCCATCATGTCTCCCGCCTTCTCCAGCCTTGGGGGGTCATTGATGAGAAGGGGCGGCTGATCCTCCATCATGGCCTCCTTGTACAGATCCTTGTGTCCTTCTACATACTCCCACTCCTCCATGGAGAAATAGACGGTGACGTCCTGACACCTTAGAGGAACCTGAGAAACACAAAGATACAAGGGTCACGTATGGAATATCAGACACACCTGCTTTCTTCTAGCACTTTCCCCACCAATAGCAGGTTAGTCCTGGTGACCCCTATTTAAGGTTAGTCAGTACTTAGTGGGAGGGTCTTCTTTTAGTAGAGGGTGTTGAGAGAGAAAGATGGGGATAGTGGTCCTGCAAAAGTTTACGCCAGGGTCCCGGACAGGGACAAGGAGATATTGTCTGCAGTGGAGCAAAGTGCAAGTACGCCGACGAACTCTATTGATACCTGCTCTGAGAACTTTGAAGGGTTAGCTTTGCCCGGTTGTTCAAGCCTGGGACTCATACTTCCTGATCTAACACCCTGTGGATTCTTCTAACAGAAGGTGATATATGTTCTAAACTGTGAGTACGAAAGTCTCTAAGCAAGTCACCTAAACACAGTACAACTTGCCCCGGAAGAGTTCTGCATGTACAGTCATACCTCTGTTCTCGAGCTTAATCAGTTCTGGAAGGTTCCAGAACCGAGTAGCATGAGAACCGAGCAGAGATTTTCCCACAGGAAATAATGAAGGTGCATTGGATTGGTTTTTACACTCCATGGGTCATCCTCGCCTCTGCACACACAGTATGGCTATGTTCACACTACGTAAGTTTCTGGCCGTAGCGCATTTCGTGAATAAGCGGACGGAGACTTACGTAGTTTGCGTACAATGTAAAGGATCTACAGCTGCACAGTTCACACTACGTAAGAACTTACGCCCGGATCGTATGCGGCGCCGTAAAAAATGAACCAGACCATTGTTTGAGGACGGAAATGCTGTAACTTACGCCCGTAGCGTAACATGCGGTCCCGTTCGGAGTGGTGATTTCTTTATTTTTGCACTTTGATTTGCCGATCCAAAAGGCTCTGTGGGGTGTCCGGAGCTAGCCGAAGATTTCCAAGTAAAAGAGCGCTGTCATATCGCTACGTACGGCGCTCGGGAAGCGTAAGAAGACTACGGGTGTGAGTTCGCGGACTGTACGTAGCCGGCCGCAACTTACGTAAATCCCCGGCCGGAGTTTCACATGCATATGTCCGGCAGCGTAAAATATGCGTATACGTATATACGTATATACGTAAAATATGCGTATGCGCATATACGTAGTGTGAACATAGCCTATTAGTGCATTGCACACTGCTCCTTACTGTAGGAGTTGGGAATCCCAGTACAAACGGGGTTTACCACTCTAAAACTTCTGCTCCTGAGGGGGCCCTGTCTGTACTGTTATGATGCTGAATCACCTCTTGACCCCCTAGGAGGAGCAGAACAACAAAAGATGGGTGTTGTGCTCCTATTTGGAATGGATTAACTTCCTTGGCCATGGTCCTGTCTGTGTATTCATGTTCACTGCTGCCTCTAGTGACGATCATGTGACCATCACTACAGGCTGCAATCATGTGACCATCACTAGAGGCTGCAATCATGTGACCATCACTAGAGGCTGCGATCATGTGACCATCACTACAGGCTGCGATCATGTGACCATCACTACAGGCTGCGATCATGTGACCATCCCTACAGGCTGCGATCATGTGACCATCACTAGAGGCGGTAATCATGTGACCCAGGCAGATTAAGTAAACACCTAATTTCGGTGTTCTGCTCCTCCTAGGGGGCTAGGAGGTGATTCTGTGCACAGCATCATAACTTAACCCCTGCGTGGTCAGCACGCTGAGCAGCTCAGCAGCTGCAGTACAGACAGGGCCCACACAGGAGCACAAGGTTTCTGCTTCTGGCCAGGAAACCCTGTTTAGAGGAGCGGGAAATCTCTTCATAATGAAGGGATTCCCAGCTCTAATCATTGGTACCTGATAATTGATGAACTATTGTTCAGCCGACAGGTATCTCTCCCAGTTTTGTTTGGTAAAGTTTGAGCACTGAACAAAACTTTGGAGGAAATTGTGGTTCGAGAACCAAATTGTTCAAACACTGAGGTAACGCTGTCTTAGACAAGGCCCCACGCCAGCCCCTTAGCCTTATCCTACTCAAGTAACCCCTACTACAGATACCTCAGGCAGCCAAGCTACCTCTTCTGAGCTGACGGCCATTTACCTGAACCGGGGGGGGGGGGGTGTCAGTCAGCAAAACGGGGATTATTTTTGGAATTTTCATGTCAAACAACAAAACGACATAATATAATGTAGTGGCACTGGCGTCTTGGATTTTTTTTCAGTGTAAAATGTCAGCTCATCAGCTGATCGCATCTTTCCTGCAGCAGCATCATTTTATTGTTATTGGTCGCAATTCTCTCTGGGTAGAGAAGAAGACTATAGGGGGCCTACATAGCGTGGCCATCTACAATAGGGGGACCTATATAGGGGGCCCATCTACTATAGGAGGACAACAAAGAGTCTCCATCTATTATAGGGAGGCTACATAAAGGGGGCCATCTACTATATAGGGAATGCACAGAGGGCACATCTACTATGTAGGGGGCTATATAGGGGGCATTATTTAAAGAAGACTTTTATTTTGTGCCATCGGGTCAAAGAGCTGGGACCTAGGCCTGCAATGCCTCTCTGTGCTTCTTCCCCTCCTCTCTGCATTCAGTAACCCCCTGGGCTGGAATATGCCCCTTTTCACCACATGAGTCTTGCACATGTGCCACTGTTGGTAAAGCGGTGTAGGCACACACAGGCAGGCTTATCGCCGGAGCATAGGGGGGATGCAATATACACATTATAGATAGATATACACTATATATACACTCACTATAGATATACACTATATATAATACACACTATATATATATATATACACTATATAATACACACTATAGATATACACTATATATAATACACACACTATAGATATACACTATATATAATACACACTATAGATATACACTATATATATATATAATACACACTATAGATATACACTATATATATAATACACACTATAGATATACACTATATATAATACACACACTATAGATATACACTATATATAATACACACACTATAGATATACACTATATATAATACACACACTATAGATATACACTATATATAATACACACACTATAGATATACACTATATATAATACACACACTATAGATATACACACACTATAGATATACACTATATATAATACACACTATAGATATACACTATATATAATACACACTATAGATATACACTATATATAATACACACTATAGATATACACTATATATAATACACACACTATAGATATACACTATATATAATACACACACTATAGATATACACTATATATAATACACACACTATAGATATACACTATATATAATACACACACTATAGATATACACTATATATAATACACACACTATAGATATACACTATATATAATACAATACACACTATAGATATACACTATATATAATACACACTATAGATATACACTATATATAATACACACACTATAGATATACACTATATATATAATACACACACTATAGATATACACTATATATAATACACACACTATAGATATACACTATATATAATACACACTATAGATATACACTATATATAATACACACTATAGATATACACTATATATAATACACACACTATAGATATACACTATATATAATACACACTATAGATATACACTATATATAATACACACACTATAGATATACACTATATATATAATACAATACACACTATAGATATACACTATATATAATACACACACTATAGATATACACTATATATAATACACACACTATAGATATACACTATATATAATACACACTATATATAATACACACTATAGATATACACTATATATAATACACACTATAGATATACACTATATATAATACACACTATAGATATACACTATATATAATATACACTATAGATATACACTATATATAATACACACACTATAGATATACACTATATATAATACACACTATAGATATACACTATATATAATACACACTATAGATATACACTATATATAATATACACTATAGATATACACTATATATAATACACACTATAGATATACACGATATGGCTATGTTCAAATGTGCGGCTGAAACTACGGCTGTGGGAAAAAATAGACATGCGGCTGAAAACATACGGTCATTTACTTGGAAATCTGGTTCAACTAAAAATAACAAATAAAATCTTTAGAAAGTGATGGAAACACCTCTGGATGCATCTGGGAAAGCAGGGAGACAGTTTACAGGAATCGCTATTACCGGGGTTTGCGATCCTCTGCAGTATAGCCGATGCCTCTCACGGTTAATATATTTAATTAATAAAAAACATTTTCTTTGTAATAAAGTCCCTTTCGTTGTTCAATAATTAAATTTAAACGAATCCATCATTGTGCAATTAAATATACTGTTAAAATAAATATATATATATAAATGTATATTTATATGTATATTTATTTTTTGACAGTATATTTAATTGCACAATGATGGATTCGTTTAAATTAAATTATTGAACAACGAAACTGATTTTATTACAATAAAAATGTGTTTTATTAATTAAATATTAATTAGTACAGGAAGCTCCATTAAGCCGTTAATTCATATTGCCGGCAATAGAGCATTTTGTAGTAATCAATACTTTACTTTAATTAAAACATCAAATGTTTCTTCTAATTAAAACATCAAATGTTTCTTCTAATTATGTTATCACAATAGCATTATTAGAAGAAACATTTTGAATTATATGTGCGCTCAGCTGATTGGCTGTTCGGCTGAGCGCACATATAAAGAGCCGGTCCGCAGTACAGTGACTTCATTGTGCTGCGGCCCAGTGAAGAGACAACATGGGGGTGAGTATAGAGCTCTCCCCACCCCCTCCCCAGCACTGCACCCCTCCCAGCAAGGAAGGGGGGTCACTTAACCCCTTCCTTGCTGGGATGGGTGCAGTCTGATATCAGTCTGGACCCCAAGGGGTTCAGGGAGATGCAATGCATCCTCCCTTAACCCCTTGGGTGCCACTCTGTAAGCAGCAATCTGTAAAGATGCTGCATACTGTAAGGTGCACAACGCCGCTCACAATGTTTGTGTGTTTTTTGTGTGTTTCTCCCTTTTTGTTTTTCAGCTATCGGTATCCAGTGGATTATGTCGGATTCGGTGGACTACGTCGATGACCAGCGGTTGTTTTTTTTTTTTTTTTTAATAAAATGGTCAATGAGGGGTGTGGGGGTGTTTTTATTTGAATGAAAAAAAAATTTCACTTGTGTCTTGTCTTTATTTCTTTACTTTATAGACTTAGTAGTGGAAGCCGTCTAATAGACGGAATCCATTACTAAGTTGGGGCCTAGTGTTAGCCGGTATAAAATGGCTAACACTAACCCCCCATTATTACCCCAGTACCCAATGCCACCAGGGGTGCTGGGAAGAGCCGGGTGCCAGTGGTCCCGGAGCGTCAAAATTGGCGCTCCTGGACTGGGGCGGCAGCAGGCTGGTAAGATTTAGGCTGGGGAGGGCCTAAACCAATGGCTCTTCCCACCCTGGTGTTACCAGGCTGCTTTTGCTTGGTTTTTAACCCGGCTGGTTATGAAAATAGGGGGGACCCTTTGAGGGTTTTTTTAATTATTTATTTGAAAAAAACCTGCATAGGGTCCCCCCTATTTTTATAACCAGCCGAGTTAAAAACCAAGCAACAGCAGCCTGGTAACACCAGGGTGGGAAGAGCCATTGGTTTAGGCCCTCCCCAGCCTAAATCTTACCAGCCTGCTGCCGCCCGGTCCAGGAGCGCCAATTTTGACGCTCCGGGACCACTGGCACCCGGCTCTTCCCAGTACCCCTGGTGGCATTGGGTACTGGGGTAATAATGGGGGGTTAGTGTTAGCCATTTTATACCGGCTAACACTAGGCCCCAACTTAGTAATGGATTCCGTCTATTAGACGGCTTCCACTACTAAGTCTATAAAGTAAAGAAATAAAGACAACACACAAGTTAAAAAAAAAAATGTATTCAAATAAAAACACCCCCACACCCCTCATTGACCATTTTATTAAAAAAATTAAAACAACAACCTCTGGTCATCGACGTAGTCCATGGAATCCGACGTAATCCCCAAGATACCGATATCTGAAAAACAAAAAGGGAGAAACACACAAAAAACACACAAACAGGAGCACAACACCCATCATTGTGAGCGGTGTTGTGCTCCTTACAGTATGCAGCATCTTTACAGATCGCTGCTTACAGTCTGACCCCCAAGGGGTTAAGGGAGGATGTATTGCATCCCCCTTAACCCCCTGGGGGCCAGACTGATGTCAGACTGCACCCATCCCAGCAAGGAAGGGGTTAAGTGACCCCCCTTCCTTGCTGGGAGGGGTGCAGTGCTGGGGAGGGGGTGGGGAGAGCTCTATACTCACCCCGATGTGTCCTCTTCGCTGGTCTGCAGCACAATGAAGTGACTGTACTGCGGACCGGCTCATTATATGTGCGCTGAGCCGATCAGCCAATCAGCTGAGCGCACATATAATTCTAAATGTTTCTTCTAATAATGCTATTGTCACAACATAATTAGAAGAAACATTTGATGTTTTCATTAAAGTAAAGTGATGATTAGTACAGAAGGCTCTATTGCTGGGAATATGAATTAACGGCTTATGGAGCTTCCTGTACTAATTAATATTTAATGAATAAAACACATTTTCGTTGAAATAAATAGTTTCTTTGTTCAATAATTTAATTCTAACGAATCCATCATTGTTCAATTAAATATACTGTCAAAAAATAAATATATATATAAATATACATTTATTTATATATATATTTATTTTAACAGTATATTTAATTGCAAAATGATGGAATCGTTTACATTTAATTATTGAACAATGAAAGGGACTTTATTACAAAGAAAATGTGTTTTATTAATTCAATATATTAACCATGAGAGACATCGGCTATAGTGCAGAGGATCGCAAACCCCGGTAATAGCGATTCATGTAAACTGTTTCCCTGCTTTCCCAGATGCATCCAGAGGTGTTTCCATCACTTTCTTAAGATTTTATTTGTTATTTTTATTTTCCAAGTAAATGACCGTATGTTTTGAGCCGCATGTCTATTTTTTCCCACGGCCGCAGTTTCACCCGCACATTTACAGCCGCATAAAAAATACAGCCGCACAGTTACAGCGTCTGAACCTAGCCTAAAGATATACACTATATATATAATACACACTATAGATATACACTATATATATAATACACACTATAGATATATACTATATATAATACACACTATAGATATACACTATATATAATACACACACTATAGATATACACTATATATAATGCACACTATAGATATACGCTATATATAATACACACTATAGATATACACTATATATAATAGATACACGTGTGTAGAGATCACCGGCTTCACTCTCTATCGGCGGCTTACTTGTGGAATATTTCCAGGCACTATGGACTATGTCTCAGTCGTCCATGGGGTGCTCCTCATATAATAGTATATGAACAGTCCAAACAAAGAGAGAAAGATGAGGGCACTCACCCATATGTGGCACTACGACTTCTTTATTCACAACATGTGCAGTTAAAAGTCCATGAAGACATCAAGACATGCGGGCAGACGCCATACACCTTCGCATCGTTAACGCCGCACAATTACAGCCACAAATACAGCCGCACAGTTACAGCGTCTGAACCTAGCCCCCAGCGTTAACATGATGGCCATTTCGCGCGCATGCGCGCTTCTACCGATGACGTCTCTCCCGTAGGTCGCAGGTAAAATACCTGTAGTGACGTACTGGGAGTAGGCGTTACAAAAAATATGATTAAAAAACCTTTTTACATAAAAACAAGCATTATTCGCTGGGTATACCAAAGGAGACCTATGTAAACATATTAAGTTCTATCTTATCATTTAAACCGCACTTTCCTTGTGCTCCTGTAGCTAGTATATACCGTGCTTCTAATTTCAGTAGCTGTGTGTTTATATCTTGTCCCGGTTTGAACATGATCCTCTTCAAACCTGTGAATGTAAGGCAATTCGTGTCTCCATTATGTTTTGTGTCAACGTGCTCTATTATTCTAGTAGCTGCTTTTTTTTTTTTTTTTATGGCATAAATGTGTTCGTAAAATCTGCGGTTGAGGGGCCGCAGAGTTTTACCGATGTAAAACATGCCACATGTACATAGAATGGCATACACTACACTTTTTGTTTTACAACAGATGAATTCATTTATATTGTGTCTAATGCCACCTAAGGTCACGGTTTTTGTTACCTTAGCTTGCTCACAAAAGGAGCAGTTTCCACATTTGAACATACCCTTAGGTGGCATAGATTTTATCCACATTGTATCTTCTCTATTGCTGAATTTGCTATGCACTAATATATCTTTTAGGTTTTTACACCTTTTAAACGCTATTACGGGTTTTTCCGTGACGCACTCAGACAGAATGGGATCGTTATTTATAAGGTACCAATTTTTATTGATCACATCTTTTATGGTTGACGCCATAGGACTATATTTAAAGGCTAACGTGAAATTTTGCTTATTCTGTTGGCCTCTATCTGAGGTTCTTTTTTTATGATTTTTATTGTTTTTCTGTCCTTAGAAAAGGCTCTCTCCTCAGCCCTTCGGAGCTCCCTCGGTGGGTAACCCCGTTGGACTAACCTGTGGGTAAGTTCTTTAGCTTTCTCTCTAAATGCATTATCAGTACTGTTAATGCGTCTTAGACGCAAGTATTGTCCGTATGGTAAAGCGAGCTTTACATGTGGGGGGTGATAGCTGTTAAAATGTAGTAAGGAATTGGAAGCCATAGACTTGCGATAACTTACTACTGTCAATTCATTATCCACAATTTTTACTGTAGTGTCCAAGAACTCTAATTCCGATGTACTCAATTTGCTTGTGAAGGCCATGTTAAATGTATTTTTGTTGATATATGTTATGAAGTTACCAAAAGCTTCTGGGGTATCATTCCCAATAATAAGAATGTCGTCCACAAAGCGGTAATAATCACTTAACGCCCTTGTGAACGGGTTCCCATCACTGAAAATCATAACTCTCTCGAATTCTGCCAAAAACAAATTCGCTAGGGTACATGAAACTGGTGTACCCATTGCGGTACCGTATCTTTGTTGGTACCAAACCTCATTAAAGACAAACGCATTGTTTTCTAAAATGAAACTTAGTGCTTTACAAACAAAATCAACAAAATTTGTGCTTTTCCCTATTCTCTTTAGGAGTGATCCAATTATCTCTACTGCTAGTGCTTGAGGTATTCTTGTGTACAAGCTTTCCACATCAATTGACGTTAAGAAAGCACCTTCAGGCCATACACTTGTGTCGATGGCTTTTAAAAATTCATTTGTATCCTTGACCAGAGCTGGCACCTCGTCCAGAAGCGGCCGTAAAAGCCAGTCAATATACTGAGAAAGGGGTTCAGTTATGCTGCCCACCCTGGAGACAATAGGTCTTCCTGGTGGACGGTCTAATGATTTGTGGATTTTTGGGACGAGGTACCAGCTCGGGTGTTTAGGATTAATGGGCAAAAGTTTTTCAGCTCTATTCTGTGAAATGACGCCCTTATCTATGTATTTTCGCAGAAGTGTGCGTAGTTTGTCTTTAAATTTTTCTGTAGGATTTTTTTGTAATGTAGCGTAGGTGCATGCATCTCCTAATTGGCGCTCTGCTTCCTCTACATAATAGTCTTTACTCATAATCACTACGTTTCCCCCTTTGTCGGCCTTTTTTATCTCTATATTTTAATTATTTTGAAGTTTCTTTAGTGCTTTATGCTCATTAGCTGTTAGGTTGTTAGGGGGACTTGGATAAACCAAAGCTCTAATATCCTCCATTACCTTAAACCGAAATAAATCGATATTACTGCCAGGCACAACTGGTGGGGTAAACGTAGATTTCACACCTCCTGTAAAGAAAGAGGGAGACAAATTATCTGTGCAGACATTTCTATCGGTCTCTCGACCTTCTGCCAATCCCATTAATGATTTTAGACACTCAATTTCCTCTGTAGTTGCAGCACCCGCCAAGCTAAAACCCAAATCATTACATTCTACAGGTATCTCACCTTCTCTGAGTTCTGGGCTAGCACCTTTATTCTGTGAAAAAAATCTTTTCAGATTAAGCTTACGCACACTTCTATGCAAATCTATCTCAAATTCTGTTAAATCAAATGGCTCAGATACACAAAAATTTAGACCCTTGCTTAATACACTCATCATGTCCTCATCAAGTTCAGTGTCTGTCAAATTAACCACAATCGGAGGATCATGTACTTCACTGTTTATGTGGGATGTAATTTCCAAGTAACTTGTTTCCTCCTTGCTCCTTCTTTCTGTTCTTGTTCTTTTCCTCCCCTTTCTTCCTCTTCTGATTTTCTTTCTAAAGGGACATCTTTTTCTTTTTCTTCTTCTTTACCGGTTTTATATTTATTTTTTACACAAACGTTCCCTCTGGGTTGATTCTGGTTTTGTAAATTGCTAAAGTTTCTATCCGCCTCTGCTGGTCTTGCTGCTTTAGTTTTTTCCTGCGGTAAAACCTTTTTTGGCTGGGGTGCCTCATCTGTATTAGAGGAAGAATCGGACTCCGTCGTCCAGAAATCTGATGTTTTTTTCCTTTTAGTAGTTGGTCCTTTGTTGTTTTTTGTTTGCGGTTTTTGCCATTTTTTCCTCAAAAAAAGATTTTATTACTTTAGTAGTGAAAGCCTTTCCTGTGTCATAGTCCAATTTGTCCCGTATAAATTTGTCTTTCTTTTGGTCCTTTATTTCCACTTGTAGTCTCACTAGTTTTACGTCCAATCTCTTAGTGAATGATTTAAATTCTTTTTCTTGTAGTCTGGTGCGCAGTTCAAGTTTTGTACGGCATAGTTCCTCCGTAACTCGCTCATATTCTTTTTCATTTTGTTTTAACACTAGTTGTAATAAGTTTAGAGCATGCTGTTGGTGTAGTTGATACCATTCCTGTTTAAATTCCATATTGTCTATGAATTGCGATACCTCTTTATATTGACGTAAGCCTCTAGGGACTCGTTCACACATCACATAGGATTTAAGCGAGCTGACTGTCCAAAAAAGTCTCAATTCTTTTTCAGCTAGCTGTTGCTATACATGCTATGAGTAGCAAGAATTTAGAGTATAAAGTGCATCTTTTAGGTCGCAATTGGTAAAAAATGTATTGGCGTCTGCCCGCCCTGCGTTAAGATACAAGGATACAAATGAATTTTTAAAAGCTATCGACACAAGTGTATGGCCTGAAGGTGCTTTCTTAACGTCAATTGACGTGGAAAGCTTGTACACAAGAATACCTCAAGCACTAGCAGTAGAGATAATTGGATCACTCCTAAAGAGAATAGGGAAAAGCACAAATTTTGTTGATTTTGTTTGTAAAGCACTAAGTTTCATTTTAGAAAACAATGCGTTTGTCTTTAATGAGGTTTGGTACCAACAAAAATACGGTACCGCAATGGGTTCGCCAGTTTCATGTACCCTAGCGAATTTGTTTTTGGCAGAATTCGAGAGAGTTATGATTTTCAGTGATGGGAACCCGTTCACAAGGGCGTTAAGTGATTATTACCGCTTTGTGGACGACATTCTTATTATTGGGAATGATACCCCAGAAGCTTTTGGTAACTTCATAACATGTATCAACAAAAATACATTTAACATGGCCTTCACAAGCAAATTGAGTACATCGGAATTAGAGTTCTTGGACACTACAGTAAAAATTGTGGATAATGAATTGACAGTAGTAAGTTATCGCAAGTCTACGGCTTGCAATTCCTTACTACATTTTAACAGCTATCACCCCCCACATGTAAAGCTCGCTTTACCATACGGACAATACTTGCGTCTAAGACGCATTAACAGTACTGATAATGCATTTAGAGAGAAAGCTAAAGAACTTACCCACAGGTTAGTCCAACGGGGTTACCCACCGAGGGAGCTCCGAAGGGCTGAGGAGAGAGCCTTTTCTAAGGACAGAAAAACAATAAAAATCATAAAAAAAGAACCTCAGATAGAGGCCAACAGAATAAGCAAAATTTCACGTTAGCCTTTAAATATAGTCCTATGGCGTCAACCATAAAAGATGTGATCAATAAAAATTGGTACCTTATAAATAACAATCCCATTCTGTCTGAGTGCATCACGGAAAAACACGTAATAGCGTTTAAAAGGTGTAAAAACCTAAAAGATATATTAGTGCATAGCAAATTCAGCAATAGAGAAGATACAATGTGGATAAAATCTATGCCACCTAAGGGTATGTTCAAATGTGGAAACTGCTCCTTTTGTGAGCAAGCTAAGGTAACAAAAACCGTGACCTTAGGTGGCATTAGACACAATATAAATGAATTCATCTGTTGTAAAACAAAAAGTGTAGTGTATGCCATTCTATGTACATGTGGCATGTTTTACATCGGTAAAACTCTGCGGCCCCTCAACCGCAGATTTTACAAACACATTTATGCCATAAAAAATAAAAAAGCAGCTACTAGAATAATAGAGCACGTTGACACAAAACATAATGGAGACACGAATTGCCTTACATTCACAGGTTTGAAGAGGATCATGTTCAAACCGGGACAAGATATAAACACACAGCTACTGAAATTAGAAGCACGGTATATACTAGCTACAGGAGCACAAGGAAAGTGCGGTTTAAATGATAAGATAGAACTTAATATGTTTACATAGGTCTCCTTTGGTATACCCAGCGAATAATGCTTGTTTTTATGTAAAAAGGTTTTTTAATCATATTTTTTGTAACGCCTACTCCCAGTACGTCACTACAGGTATTTTACCTGCGACCTACGGGAGAGACGTCATCGGTAGAAGCGCGCATGCGCGCGAAATGGCCATCATGTTAACGATGCGAAGGTGTATGGCGTCTGCCCGCATGTCTTGATGTCTTCATGGACTTTTAACTGCACATGTTGTGAATAAAGAAGTCGTAGTGCCACATATGGGTGAGTGCCCTCATCTTTCTCTCTTTGTTTGCACTATATATATAATACACACTACAGATGTACACTATATATAATACACACACTATAGATATACACTTTATATAATACACACTATAGATATACACTATATAA
This sequence comes from Dendropsophus ebraccatus, assembly GCF_027789765.1. Classification (NCBI taxonomy): domain Eukaryota; kingdom Metazoa; phylum Chordata; class Amphibia; order Anura; family Hylidae; genus Dendropsophus; species Dendropsophus ebraccatus. Next base: position 5,529,449 of record NC_091458.1, on the reverse strand, counting down.
TACACACACTATAGATATACACTATATATAATACACACACTATAGATATACACTATATATAATACACACACTATAGATATACACTATATATAATACACTATAGATATACACTATATATATAATACACACACTATAGATATACACTATATATAATACACACTATAGATATACACTATATATATAATACACACACTATAGATATACACTATATATAATACACACTATAGATATACACTATATAATACACACACTATAGATATACACTATATATAATACACACACTATAGATATACACTATATATAACACACACTATAGATATACACTATATATAATACACACTATAGATATACACACTATAGATATACACTATATATAATACACACTATAGATACACACTATATATAATACACACACTATAGATATACACTATATATAATACACACACTATAGATATACACTATATATTATACACACACTATAGATATACACTATATATTATACACACACTATAGATATACACTATATATAACACACACACTATAGATATACACTATATATAATACACACTATAGATATACACTATATATAATACACACTATAGATATACACTATATATAACACACAGTATAGATATACACTATATATAATACACACACTATAGATATACACTATATATATATAATACACACTATAGATATACACTATATATAACACACACACTATAGATATACACTATATATAATACACACTATAGATATACACTATATATAATACACACTATAGATATACACTATATATAACACACAGTATAGATATACACTATATATAATACACACACTATAGATATACACTATATATATATATAATACACACTATAGATATACACTATAATACACACTATAGATATACACTATATATAATACACACACTATAGATATACACTATATATAATACACAGACTATAGATATACACTATATATATAATACACACTATAGATATACACTATATATATAATACACACACTATAGATATACACTATATATATAATACACACTATATATAATACACACACTATAGATATACACTATATATAATACACACTATAGATATACACTATATATAATACACACTATAGATATACACTATATATAATACACACACTATAGATATACACTATATATAATACACACTATAGATATACACTATATATAATACACACACTATAGATATACACTATATATAATACACACACTATAGATATACACTATATATAATACACACACTATAGATATACACTATATATAATACACACTATAGATATACACTATATATAATACACACTATAGATATACACTATATATAATACACACTATAGATATACACTATATATATAATACACACTATAGATATACACTATATATAATACACACTATAGATATACACTATATATAATACACACACTATAGATATACACTATATATAATACACACACTATAGATATACACTATATATATAATACACACACTATAGATATACACTATATATAATACACACACTATAGATATACACTATATATAATACACACTATAGATATACACTATATATATAATACACACTATAGATATACACTACATATAATACACACTATAGATATACACTATATATAATACACACACTATAGATATACACTATATATAATACACACACTATAGATATACACTATATATACACACTATATAGATATACACTATATATAATACACACTATAGATATACACTATATATAATACACACACTATAGATATACACTATATATAATACACACTATAGATATACACTATATATACACACTATATAGATATACACTATATATAATACACACTATAGATATACACTATATATAATACACACACTATAGATATACACTATATATAATACATACACTATAGATATACACTATATATAATACACACTATAGATATACACTATATATAATACACACACTATAGATATACACTATATATAATACACACTATAGATATACACTATATATAATACACACTATAGATATACACTATATATAATACACACTATAGATATACACTATATATAATACACACTATAGATATACACTATATATAATACACACACTATAGATATACACTATATATAATACACACTATAGATATATACTATATATAATACACACTATAGATATATACTATATATAATACACACTATAGATATATACTATATATAATACACACTATAGATATACACTATATAACAATGAATACAAATCTCACTTCTCGTCACTAACCTCTCTATATGGTGGAGGCTAGAATGTAGTTGCCAGAGGTAGGTCTTGAGGACCTGTGATGATGTCATGCCCATGTGACCAGCCTCATGTGTGGGAGGAGCTATCTTCCTCTGCTCGGTTTTCTATGAGGCGGCTGGTTTCCCGCCTTTCATGAGGCAGCAGTATAGTGAGTGCGGTGTATATGATCAGCAGGAGGTAAACCACTGTTTTGAGGGGGTGTGTGGGTGCACTGTTATGTGATGCTCTGCAGGGTCAGTGTGTGTGGGTGCAATGTTCTGCAGGGAGAGGTTTGTGGGTGCACTGTTATGTGATGCTTTGCAGGGAGAGGTTTGTGGGTGCACTGGTATGTGATGCTCTGCAGGGAGAGGTTTGTGGGTGCACTGTTATGTGATGCTCTGCAGGGACAGGTTTGTGGGTGCACTGTTATGTGATGCTCTGCAGGGTCAGTGTGTGCGGGTGCACTGTTATGTGATGCTCTGCAGGGACAGGTTTGTGGGTGCACTGTTATGTGATGCTCTGCAGGGACAGGTTTGTGGGTGCACTGTTATGTGATGCTCTGCAGGGTCAGTGTGTGTGGGTGCACTGTTATGTGATGCTCTGCAGGGTCAGTGTGTGTGGGTGCACTGTTATGTGATGCTCTGCAGGGTCAGTGTGTGTGGGTGCACTGTTATGTGATGCTCTGCAGGGTCAGTGTGTGTGTGGGTGCACTGTTATGTGATGCTCTGCAGGGAGAGGTGTGTGGGTGCACTGTTATGTGATGCTCTGCATGGACAGGTGTGTGGGTGCACTGTTATGTGATGCTCTGCAGGGACAGGTTTGTGGGTGCACTGTTATGTGATGCTCTGCAGGGACAGGTTTATGGGTGCACTGTTATGTGATGCTCTGCAGGGTCAGTGTGTGCGGGTGCACTGTTATGTGATGCTCTGCAGGGAGAGGTTTGTGGGTGCACTGTTATGTGATGCTCTGCAGGGTCAGTGTGTGTGGGTGCACTGTTATGTGATGCTCTGCAGGGAGAGGTTTGTGGGTGCACTGTTATGTGATGCTCTGCAGGGTCAGTGTGTGTGGGTGCAATGTTCTGCAGGGAGAGGTTTGTGGGTGCACTGTTATGTGATGCTCTGCAGGGAGAGGTTTGTGGGTGCACTGTTATGTGATGCTCTGCAGGGACAGGTTTGTGGGTGCACTGTTATGTGATACTCTGCAGAGACAGGTTTGTGGGTGCACTGTTATGTGATGCTTTGCAGGGAGAGGTTTGTGGGTGCACTGTTATGTGATGCTCTGCAGGGAGAGGTTTGTGGGTGCGCTGTTATGTGATGCTCTGCAGGGAGAGGTTTGTGGGTGCACTGTTATGTGATGCTCTGCAGGGAGAGGTTTGTGGGTGCACTGTTATGTGATGCTCTGCAGGGACAGGTTTGTGGGTGCACTGTTATGTGATGCTCTGCAGGGTCAGTGTGTGCGGGTGCACTGTTATGTGATGCTCTGCAGGGACAGGTTTGTGGGTGCATTGTTATGTGATGCTCTGCAGGGACAGGTTTGTGGGTGCACTGTTATGTGATGCTCTGCAGAGACAGGTTTGTGGGTGCACTGTTATGTGATGCTCTGCAGGGTCAGTGTGTGTGGGTGCATTGTTATGAGATGGTCTGCAGGGGGGGTGTGGGTGCACTGGTATGCAATGTTCTGCAGGGTCAGGGGTGTGTGGATGCACTATTGTGAGATGATCTGCAGGGTCAGGGGTGTGGGGATCCATTGCTTTGGGCTTCTGCTCCTGAATCGCTGTAATGATTGACAATGCCCCCCCCCCCCCCCCTGGACCTCTGCGGTGCTGGCCGTCACAGCCCCTAACCAGCCTGTACCCTCCCCCCCCCACCCGGGTTCGCAGTTAAGATCATGCCCCCTGAGTGGCACAGCTCCCCCCTCACTGATGAAGACGGCCCTGGGCTCCTGGACAGCTGTAATGATTAATGATCGGGCCCCCCATTCCTGGATTGTTGCCATGGTGCCCAACTGCAGCTTTAAAGGAAGGCCCCAGCGGGTGAGATGGGGGGAGCTCACAGTGCAGAGTGATGAGTGCCCCTCTGACCGGGAGCCCGATGGAGTGGTGCCCCTTGTATAGCGCCCTGCTTGCTTTCCCCTCCGTCCACCTCCACACTCCCCCTTCCCCGAACCTCAGAAGTTCTCCGACCCCCCCCCCCCCCAACTGAAGGCCAAGATCCCCCTACCTCACCATACCCCGGACCCCCACCCGAACCTCAGCAGTCCAACCGTCCCCCGGACAAAGGGGCTGATCCTCCATCCCAGGTCTGACGGACCTCAGCGGTGAAAATATCAGCAGTGACAGCCTGACAGGAGAGGTGAGATTACCCCCTAAAACTACAACCCCCACCATGTCCTGCTAACAGCTCATGATGGGAGTTGTAGTTTTGCAGCCTGTGGCCATCCAGAACTACAACCCCCATCATGCTTATAGGCTGATCATTTTGGGAGTTTTAGTTCTGCAGCAGATTAGAGGATGACAGCATAGGAGGAGGAGGCAGTGGCACAGTAGAACTACATCTCCCAGCATGGTGTGGTGATATGAAGCCCTACAGTACACAAGGGGACATGTGATGTGTGTGGAATGTATGTTGGCGCACCACTAGACCATAGGGCTGGGCGATTAATCAAATTCAATTAATTTGCCCAGAATTTTAGAATTGATTTGAATTTTTTGTGAAAATCGTAAATTCATCGTAAAAATCATTGCGGGCGGTGAGGTGCACGAGGAGAGAAAGAGCTGCACAAGGCAGAACATGGGGCCGCTGAACGTGGTTCTTGTGGCCGGCATTCTCTACCGGCCAAACACCAGGAGCGAGACGCCCATCACAGTCACTCTACCGCCGCAGGCGAGTGACCATCTGAACCCATGCAGTGCGCGGGTTCAGAGGTGGGCGGTGCCTGGGAGCAGAGGGTGCACTCCGTACTGCAGGGGAGAAGGACATGTCCCAGAGAGTGCCGGCCACATGGGGACTACCGCCTCCCTGTACAGCCGGCAGCGGAGCGCCCACAGATGTCACAGCACACTGGCAGCCGGGGGAAGAGCAAGCGGAACGGGTAAATACAGCCCTGCTCCCCGGTCTCTGGAGGAGACTGCGGGGGCTGCAGGGTAAGGTGATCGCATTGCTACGAGTCCTGGAGCTTTACAGCAGGATCAGGGGGTGCAGTGTAAACCCCCAATCCTGCTGTACAGCCCCAGAACCTGCAGCAATGCTATCACCTTATCCTGCAGTCCCCGCGGCCTCCAGAGACCGAGGAGCTCCATGTGCGGCCGGGAGGAGGTGTCCAGCTACCCCAGTCCCATCTGGCACCCCCAGCCCCTCCCCCAGCTGCCCCACTTCACTCTGTTCCCCCCAGATGTCCCCCCCATTCACCGCAGTCCCCCTCTGTCACCCCCAGCTGCCCCAGTCTCCTCTGTTCCCCCCAGCTGCCCCAGTCCCCCCCCCCCCCCTCTGTCGCCCCCAGCTGAAGGGGGATTTTCTGCTCTCATGGTTCCTGGTCAGGCCACCTCCAGTTAGATCAGGCTGTCCATCACTGCTGATGTCATCACTGCCGAGATCTGAGGTGGGGTAGTTGGGGACAGTTGGGATGTGGAGGATCACTCCTGAGGTCCTGGTGGTATTACTCCTGAGGGGAAGGGGAAGTAGGGGAGCACTTTTGAGGTTCCGAAGGGTCCAGGGTGGAGGATTGCTGTGGATCGGCAGGGACACAGGGGAGAGTGAGTAGTGCGCTGTGCTCTGCGTTGACACAGCCGGGAGATACAAGGGGTGCTACTCAATCAGGGTATGGGGTGCGCTCCTTATTGCAGGGTAGGGTCCGGGTGGCAGGGGTGAGGGTGGGTAAGGGGAACTCATCGTTGCACAGTGAGGTCTGTAAAAGGAACACTGGGGCACCAAATCAGGAGTTCTGGATGCTTTCCTGGTGTGCATCAGGAAAGCATCCGGAGTTCTGGTGCTCCCGTATAGTTCTACGGGGGCATCTGTGCCAGAATTTCGGATGAAATTAGGACAGAATGTGAAAAATTCTGACCTATTTTCCGGAACAGACGCCCTTCAGAAAAAAATCCTGAAATGTGTCCATGACTAATGTACCCCTATGGGTCTGGAAATCTGGACAGATTTTCCGGATTTGTGACACATGATAGGTGTGGGGGGGGGGGGGGAGGAGTTGTTTCTTAGCAATTATCACTGCTGGCGAGAATGAGATGGGTGGGGCTGCAAATATCACTGCTGCGGTCCCGGGGGACTTAGCGATCATCATTGTGCTGAGGTTGGGGGGGGGGGGGTAGCTAGATAGAGGAATGCTGCCAAGATTGCCTGTAGTCTGCTCCCAGCCTAGTGCTCCCAGTCTAGTGTCCGCTGCACTGGCACTGTGTCTGCCTGGGAGGGGGGGCTGGTGCCTGTAGCTCCATGCAGGCGCCCAGCCCCGGCCTGTCACTTGCACCCAGCTTGGCCTGTCACCAGAATTCCGGACACTTTCCTGATGTGCATCAGGAAAGTGTCCAGAATTCCGGCACTTCCATAGACCTCTATGGGCTGTCTCAGACATCTTTGCGACATATCCCTGCATCGGATCCCAAAAAAAACCTGTGAATATAACCTTAATTTTCAAAATAAAGGTATAATATTGATTGCATAAAAAGCCTTGTACACACTATTAGTTTATACAACCAGAACCTGCTGACAGATCACTGTGCAATATTAATCTTTAAATTGTTTGTAATAAAAGTTTATTTAAAAAAAAAAATGGTTTCATGTTTTTATTGGGGTGGGGGAGAGCTGGGGCTGTTGTTTCATTGTGTTTATTGGGGTGGGGGAGAGGTGATCAGCTGCTGATTGGCTGAGCTGACACTGCACAAGTCTTTGCTCAGCCAGTCATCGCCTGCAGCAATGCCCCGCCTCAGCCGCTGAGTGGCTGATGGTAGATTTGAAGAGACAGAGCACAGCACACTAAAAGCTCAGTGTGCTGGGCTCTGGAGAAGGAAGATGTTGAAGGTGAGTATGGAAGGTTTACCCGCACTGCACCCATCCCAGAAAGGAAGGGGGCGTTTAACCCCCCTTCCTTGCGGGGATGGGTAAAGAGTGAGATTGGTCTGGCCACCAAGGAGTTGTTGTGGATACAGTGCATCCTCACAACCCCATCGTGGGCCACATTGTTCAGTATGGCACCAAAAGGGTTAAGTGGAGATGCGATGCATCCTCACTTAACCCCTTGTGTACCGGACTGTAAGCAGCATCTGGCAAGATGCTGTATATTGTAAGGTGCAAAACACCTTTCAAAATGATGGGTGTTCTGCTCCTGCCCTTTTTTGTGTCTCCCCTCTTGTTTTTCAGATATTGGTAAACAGGCTTGTGACTGATTTGGTGGACAATGTCAATTACCAGTGTGGTCAACGAGGAGTGTGTGTGTGTGTGTGGGGGGGGGGGGGGGTTATTTTTTGAATAAAACATTTATTTTTTTCAACTTGTCATCTTTACTTTACAGGCTGACAGATGGCATCCATGAGTCAGGGCTTAGTGTTAGCTGGTATAAAATGGCTAACACTAACCCCACCTTCCCCCATTATTACTCCAGTACCCACTGCACCAAGGTTGCTGGGTACCCTATACACACACATACATATATATTCCGAGTGAGTTGGGGGATGCGTCTCCCTGCGTGCTGCTCATTGGCAGGGTTCAGAATGTAAAAGTTACAACATTTCCCCATGTGGGTTAGTTTTTTTATTTTTCTACATTTTTAAGCTTTAGGCTATGTTCACACTGCGTATGAATCCGGCTGTAGTTCAACGCTGCCGTACATGTGCGGCTGAAACTACGTGCGTGGGAAAAATCGACATGCGGCCGGATGATACAAACTGCGAACATATGCCCGTAGTAGAGTTATGCTTCCCTAGCTTGTTTCGTAGTGATCTGAAACAGGTCATTTACTTGGAAATCTTCGCCCAATAAAACACACAGAACCTTTTGGATCGAAAAATAAAGTTTAATTTGGCTGAAATAAGTACTCCGTACGGGACTGCATGGGAATCCACGGCCGTGAGTTACAACATTTCCGTCCTCAAACAATGGTCTTGTTCATTTTTCATGGCGCCGTATACGATCCCGCCGTAAGCTCATACGTAGTGTGCATTGTGCAGGCGTATATCGTATACTTCCAAGCAAACGCATCAACCTCAAAACTACGTGCGTATATTCGCGGTTTGCACTACGGACAGAAAAATACCCAGTGTGAACATAGCCCCAAAGTGAATCCGTCAGTGACTGGACCCGAGGTGCTAACAGTGTGTATCCCCTTGTGTGCATTGAACCTGTCTACAAAGCCTCTGTGCAGTGGGATTTTTCCACTTTACAAACAGTCTAACCAAGCGTCAAAGAGGAGTGGTGGCTTGGCATTTGTGCCGCATCTCGGCCCGCCTCACCACTACTTCTTCCTCCCCTTTTTAATGCATATATACCTATTCGCCTGCCTCCTGCTCCCCGATATCATTATGTTGCTAATCGTGCATGCGTTGTTGGGCAGAAGTGCGGTGCACACATGCTGAGGGCCTGAAGCCAATGCCCTCTGCACCTTCCTCTTCCGCCCTATGGTGCATGCAGGAATGGTGTTATCAGGAGCACACCCTCCGAGGGAATTGTCTGTGCAGACGTGCAACAACGTGACTACGACAGGGAGCAGGAGGCAGGCTAATGGGTAAAATGCATGAAAATGGGGTGAGGCGGGCCGAGGTGTGGCCCAAATGCCAAGCCAGTACTCTGTGACACTTGGTTAGAGTGCGTTTGTAAGGAGTTTAAACAAATTACTGCAGGGAGGCTTTGTAGAAAGTGACCATGCACACCTATACTACACTGTCAGCACCTTGGGTCTGGCCCGGTGCTGACAGATTCCCTTTAAAGCCTGCCTATCAGAAACAACCTCTTTTAGATTATACGGCATGGAGAGAAAGGAGCTGCTGCACCTCACACCTATGGCTGACACTAAGGGGCTGTTCACACAGAGCAAGAACGGCGGAATGCCGCCAGCCTCCGTGTCATAATGACCTTGTATGGGAGGCGCGTGCGGCTCCTCTCCCTGCGCTGAAGAATGAACATGTTCATTCTTCAGCGCCGAGAGATGCAGTGTGCACCTCCCATAGAGTGTCATTAAGACACTAAGGCTGGCGGCATTCCGCCGTTCTTGCTCTGTGTGAATGGGCCCTAATGCTTCTCGGCTACATTTAAAAACCAACGCCAGGATGATGGTATATAATTTGATTAAACCATATTGCCTCGTGTACCACGTGCAGGTCCCCTGAGTCCCTACACTACACACTGTCGGTCAGTGACCGCAAACCCCGCAAAGCGAGCGCAAGCAGGGAAGGGAGGCCATAGAACGGCCCTGCAACCTCTTTTAGATTACTTTATTATTTCCAGTCTGGAGAGCAGGAGAGGTTTTCTATGTGGATTTTCTACTGCTCTGGACAGTTCCTGACACGGACAGAGGTGGCAGCAAAGAGCACTGTGTCAGACTAAAGAGAATACATCACTTCCTGTAGGACATACAGCAGCTGATATATACTGGAAGGTTGGATGTTTGTTAAGGAAATTACATATCTCTGGCACTAACCCTTACAATACCCATGTGCTGACATCTCTCCTGCCTGTATAATGTGGCAGATGGATCAGTGAGTTCTATCCACCTCCCATTCTCCTTGTAGATGGATCAGTTCCCTCTGTGTGGTGTAAGGACTGTCTCTCTCTCTCTCTGAGCTTGTCAGGCTCAGCTTTTTAGTGAGTGATGAGTTGCCATGTAGGTTACCAAAGCCCCCCACCCCCAATCTCTGACAACCAGGGACTCCAGGGGTAGGACCTACCTCTGGCAACTACATTCTAGCCTGCTCACACTGAATAGGTTAGACTCCGGAGGTAGGAATTACTTTTTAGCCAGGACCTACCTCTGGCAACTACAGGCTTCAGGGGTAGGACCTACCTCTGGCAACTACATTCTAGCCTGCTCACAGTGAATGAGCTAGATTCCGGACTCCAGGGGTAGGACCTACTTCTGGCAACTACGGGCTCCAGGGGTAGGACCTACCTCTGGCAACTACATTCTAGCCTGCTCACAGTGAATGAGCTAGATTCCGGACTCCAGGGGTAGGACCTACTTCTAGCAACTACATTCTAGCCTGCTCATAGTGAATGGGCTACATTCCGGACTCCAGGGGTAGGACCTACTTCTGGCAACTACAGGCTTCAGGGGTAGGACCTATTTCTGGCAACTACGGGCTTCAGGGGTAGGACCTACCTCTGGCAACTACATTCTAGCCTGCTCACAGTGAATGAGCTAGATTCCGGACTCCAGGGGTAGGACCTACTTCTGGCAACTACGGGCTCCAGGGGTAGGACCTACCTCTGGCAACTACATTCTAGCCTGCTCACAGTGAATGAGCTAGATTCCGGACTCCAGGGGTAGGACCTACTTCTGGCAACTACGGGCTCCAGGGGTAGGACCTACCTCTGGCAACTACATTCTAGCCTGCTCACAGTGAATGAGCTAGATTCCGGACTCCAGGGGTAGGACCTACTTCTAGCAACTACGGGCTCCAGGGGTAGGACCTACCTCTGGCAATTACATTCTAGCCTGCTCAGTAGAGAACAGTCTAAATTCTGTACTTCAGGGGTAAAAATTACTTTTTAGCAACTCCTGGGGTAGGACCTACCTCTGGCAACTACATTCTAGCCTTCTCCTACTGAATGGGCTAGATTCCGGACTCCAGAGGTAGGACCTACTTCTAGCAACTACATTCTAGCCTGCTCATAGTGAATGGGCTAGATTCCGGACTCCAGGGGTAGGAGCTACTTCTGGCAACTACAGACTCCAATGGTAGGACCTACCTCTGGCAACTACATTCTAGCCCGCTCACAGTGAATGAGCTAGATTCTGGACTCCAGGGGTAGGACCTACTTCTGGCAACTACGGGCTCCAGGGGTAGGACCTACCTCTGGCAATTACATTCTAGCCTGCTCACACTGAATAGGTTAGACTCCGGAGGTAGGAATTACTTTTTAGCCAGGACCTACCTCTGGCAACTACGGGCTCCAGGGGTAGGACCTACCTCTGGCAACTACAGGCTCCAGGGGTAGGACCTACTTCTGGCAACTACGGGCTCCAGGGGTAGGACCTACCTCTGGCAACTACATTCTAGCCTGCTCACAGTGAATGGGCTAGATTCTGGACTCCAGGGGTAGGACCTACCCCTGGCAACTACATTCTAGCCTGCTCACACTGAATGGGCTAGATTCTGGACTCCAGGGGTAGGACCTACCCCTGGCAACTACATTCTAGCCTGCTCACAGTGAATGGGCTAGATTCTGGACTCCAGGGGTAGGACCTACCCCTGGCAACTACATTCTAGCCTGCTCACACTGAATGGGCTAGATTCTGGACTCCAGGGGTAGGACCTACCCCTGGCAACTACATTCTAGCCTGCTCACACTGAATGGGCTAGATTCTGGACTCCAGGGGTAGGACCTACCCCTGGCAACTACATTCTAGCCTGCTCACACTGAATGGGCTAGATTCTGGACTCCAGGGGTAGGACCTACCCCTGGCAACTACATTCTAGCCTGCTCACACTGAATGGGCTAGATTCCGGTCTTCAGAGGTAGGACCTACCCCTGGCAACTACATTCTAGTCTCAACCCTCTATATGAGGAGGATCCTGGTTGTCTTAAGGACCTTTGATGATGTCACAGTCATGTGATCAGTCACATGGGTGGGAGGAGTCAGCTACAACCTACATGAGAAGACACGACTGTCCCTCGGTCCTCGGATAGTTAGGCCTTATTCACACGTTCCGTAATTTACGGATCCGTATTTCCGTATCCGAGTTAGTGCACATTGAAGTCTATTGGGCTATTCACACGATCAGTAGCAGAAATGGATGAAAATCAATCCGTAAAAAAAAAAAGGACATGTCCTAGTGCGGACCCAGATTTTTTCACGGATGCTCTCATTGACATCAATTGTCTACGGATTGTTTGCGGATTGCAACATGTTTGGCATCCGTATTTCCGTAGAAAAATATGGATAACTCATGCTCCTATTGTGCACAGCAGTATATAGAAGTGCTGGGATCTATAGTTCTCCGGATCTCCGGGCGGACAGCTGACGGAATTCCGCGGACATTTTCTGCGAGAATTCCTCAGTCTGAACCTGCGGCTGCATCAGACCCCCTCCTGCGGCTGCATCAGACCCCCTCCTGCGGCTGCATCAGAGCCCCTCCTGCGGCTGCATCAGACCCCCTCCTGCGGCGGCATCAGACCCCCTCCTGCGGCGGCATCAGACCCCCTCCTGCATCATCAGACCCCCTCTGCGGCATCAGACCCCCTCCGGCGGCATCAGACCCCCTCCTGCGGCATCATCAGACCCCTCCTGCGGTAAGGATGCAATCTCCTATGCGATCCTCCTGTGCCGTTCTGCCTTCAGTGCTCTTAATTGATTCATTGATACTTTCCTAACCACATAGTAAACACCAATTTATTGAGGTAATTGGTACTTGTACCTTTGTAGCCCAGCTGCCAATCATCATTACCAATTAGCTCAATAAATTGGTGTTTACTATGTGGTTAGGAAAGTATGATGCCGCAGGAGGGGGTCTGATGCCGCCGGAGGGGGTCTGATGCAGCCGCAGAGGGGGTCTGATGCCACAGAGGGGGTCTGCCATTCATTCACTGCTCAGTTGAAGTCTGGTCCAGCAACGGATGGAATACGGATGGAATACGGATGTCCAATACGCAATTTCTCACGGGTTGTTTCAGGACCAGAAAAAAATACTGAACGTGTGCATAAGGCCTAAATCAATCCGCTCTTTATAGGGAACTATCTATAGCAGCACAAGCAATAGCGCCCCCGCATGGTCACACTGACAGGAATCCGAATGACAGCTCATGTATTACACAGGTCACCATATAATCCTATAGACACTAGAGGACGGTAACAATCCCCAGAGATGGTGATGCCATATAATGTCCGCACTCAATGTCATCATTTCCATCTCATCCCCATGTATTACCAGGAGAATAAGGAACAAGAAGGAAAGGGACAGGAAATAGACTGACACTATGCCGGGAACCATCCAATGTACCCGCTTATTCTTCGGGCGAACGGTGGAATCTGCCAAGCCAAAGAATGAAGCCTATGGGACCAACGGAGATGCGAGCGGGGGCGAGCTGTGGAATCCACGGCGGGTGATCTGCCAGGATTCCCTATGTAGACATACCCCAACTGCAGATATATGGCCGGTTATTTCTGGGATTTACCAGATATATAAACATAGAAGATTGTAGGCAGAAAAAGCCCCCATGTCCATCTATTCCACCCTATTAGTATTTTCTTTGTTGTTATCTAAGGATAGATACAGTGGGGAAAGTAAGTACTTCATACGCTGCTGATTTTATAAGAAGATTTCCCACCTTTAAAGAATGGAGAGGTCTGTCAAAGATCTTTAAGGTTTCGGGCCTATTGCGGGTGGGAAACTTTGAGTTTCAGCTCCTGAATAGTGTCAGGAATGTGCAGTAGCCTGGTGTGAACTGCACCTGGTGTTTGCTTTTGTGTGCCACACCCGATTGCTTCTCAGATTCCGGCAATGCAGGAGTTAAGCTGAGAAGCTGCTGAACTTGATAATGCATCTGTGCTGTCTGTGTGATTGACGGGTTCCTCTGACTGTCAGCAACCTGAAAGATCAGAGTGCTGGTCCAATGGGGATCCGGACCGGGCCCTTGGTCAGCATAAAACTAAGCTGAGGCAGAGTCCCAGCACTGGCTATTAGATTAACACCCTGATCCCAGCTAACTCTTGCCTATTCCTGCGCTCCCCGTCCTAACTCCCTCTGACCTTTGGCCAGTGGCGTAGCTACCATAGAGGCAGGGTAGGCAGTTGCTATGGGACCTGTGCAGGAGGGGGGCCTGTGGGAGAAGGTAAGAGTGTGTCCTTCTGCTTAACCCCTTATGTACTGCAGTGTGTAAGTGACCCAATGTTGACTTACGTGTTGCAACACAAAGAAAGGGTTAACAAGCAGAAGAAAGAGATCTCCTCTGATAACCTCTGTTCTCCAGCTGCTGTGCAGAGGTCAGTGCTTATCAGTGAACCAACAGTAAAGCAGATATCTCTCTGTCTTCTGAACTTTGGGTCACTTACACACTGCAGTACAAAAGGGGTTATGCAGAAGGTAGTCTGCTCCTGCACCTATGTATTTATCCATAAGGGCTAATAATGGGCCCTTACAGGTAAAAACAGTGGACTGACAGAGCAAGCAGCCATAAGCTCTCTGCTCTGCCAGTGACTCTTGTGGCTGCTGCCAGGATTTTGTCTCTGGCCACAAGAGGCCACATCACAGAGCATATATTGTATATATATTCATATGCGCAGTGTTTTGTGTTGTGCGTAGAGGAGGGGGGCTCCTTAAGTTTTCTTGCTATGAGGCCCCATAATTCTTAGCTGCGCCCCTGCCTCTGGCTTTGACTTTTGACTATCCGACTGCTACTTGTTTTTGTACTGCGCTGCCTGTTTGGTTTTGACCCTGCCTGTTTGACTATCCTATATTGTGTTTGATTGTCTGTCTTGTTCTGTGTTTCACGTACTCATTATAGAGAACGTTTTTGTGGTTGTCCACGGCCGCCTAGGGCCGATTGAGGCAAGTAGGTAGGGACAGTTGATGGGTTCAGCATCAGGGCTCACTGTCTTGTCTTGTCCCTACCTGCCCTGTCCTGACAAATAGATTTTCTATTGGGTTCAGGTGTGGAGACTGGTGGCCACTCCAGGACCTTGAACTGTATCTAACGGAGCTGCTCCTTAGTTGTCCCGGCTGTGTGTTTCCTCCTTAGTTGTCCCGGCTGTGTGTTTCCTCCTTAGTTGTCCCGGCTGTGTGTCTCCTTATTAGTTGTCCCCTCTGTGGGTTTCCTCCTTAGTTGTCTGGGCTGGGGGTTTCCTCCTTAGTTGTCCCGGCTGTGGGTTTCCTCCTTAGTTGTCCCCTCTGTGGGTTTCCTCCTTAGTTGTCTGGGCTGTGGGTTTCCTCCTTATTGTCCCGGCTGTGGGTTTCCTCCTTGGTTGTTCCGGCTGTGGGTTTCCTTCTTGGCTGTCCCGGCTCTAGGTTTCCTTCTTGGTTGTCCGGCTGTGCATTTCCTCCATAATTGTCCAGACTGTGGGTTTCCTCCTTAGTTTTCCAGGCTGTGGGTTTCCTCCTTAGTTGTCCTGGCTGTGGGTTTCCTCCTTAGTTGTCCCAGCTGTGTGTTTCCTCCTTAGTTGTCCCGGCTGGGGGTTTCCTCCTTATTGTCCCGGCTGTGGGTTTCCTCCTTGGTTATCTCGGCTGTGGGTTTTCTTCTTGGTTGTCCCGGCTGTAGGTTTCCTTCTTGGTTGTCCGGCTGTGCGTTTCCTTCATAATTGTCGTGACTGTGGGTTTCCCGGCTGTGTATTTCCTCCTTAGTTGTCCCGGCTGTGTGTCTCCTCCTTAGTTGTCCCGGCTGGGGGTTTCCTCCTTAGTTCTCCTGGCTGTGGGTTTCCTCCTTAGTTGTCCCGGCTGTGTGTTTCCTCCTTACTTGTCCCGGCTGTGTGTTTCCTCCTTAGTTGTCCCGGCTGTGGGTTTCCTCCTTAGTTGTCCCGGGTGGGGGTTTCCTCCTTAGTTGTCCCGGCTGTGGGTTTCCTCCTTAGTTGTCCCCGCTGTGGGTTTCCTCCTTAGTTGTCCCGGCTGTGGGTTTCCTCCTTAGTTGTCCCCGCTGTGGGTTTCCTCCTTAGTTGTCTCGGCTGTGGGTTTCCTCCTTATTGTCCCGGCTGTGGGTTTCCTTCTTGGCTGTCCCGGCTGTAGGTTTCCTTCTTGGTTGTCTGGCTGTGCGTTTCCTACATAATTGTCCCGACTGTGGGTTTCCTCCTTAGTTTTCCAGGCTTTGGGTTTCCTTCTTAGTTGTCCAGTCTGTGGGTTTCCTCCTTAGTTGTCCCGGCTGTGGGTTTCCTCCTTAGTTGTCCCGGCTGTGTGTTTCCTCCTTACTTGTCCCGGCTGTGTGTTTCCTCCTTAGTTGTCCCGGCTGTGTGTTTCCTCGTTAGTTGTCCCTGGTGTGAGTTTCTCCTCCTTAGTTGTCCCGGCTGTGTGTTTCCTCCTTAGTTGTCCCTGCTGTGGGTTTCTCTTTCTTAGTTGTCCCGGCTGTGTGTTTCCTCCTTAGTTGTCCCTGCTGGGGGTTTCCTCCTTAGTTGTTCCGGCTGTGGGTTTCCTCCTTAGTTGTCCCGGCTGTGGGTTTCCTCCTTAGTTGTCCCCGCTGTGGGTTTCCTCCTTAGTTGTCTCGGCTGTGGGTTTCCTCCTTATTGTCCCGGCTGTGGGTTTCCTCCTTGGTTATCCCGGCTGTGGGTTTCCTTCTTGGTTGTCCCGGCTGTAGGTTTCCTTCTTGGTTGTCCGGCTGTGCGTTTTCTTCATAATTGTCCCGACTGTGGGTTTCCCGGCTGTGGGTTTCCTCCTTAGTTGTCCCGGCTGTGGGTTTCCTCCTTAGTTGTCCAGTCTGTGGGTTTCCTCCTTAGTTGTCCTGGTTGTGGGTTTCCTCCTTAGTTGTCCCGGCTGTGTGTTACCTCCTTACTTGTCCCGGCTGTGTTTCCTCCTTAGTTGTCCCGGCTGTGTGTTTCCTCCTTAGTTGTCCCTGCTGTGGGTTTCTCCTCCTTAGTTGTCCCGGCTGTGTGTTTCCTCCTTAGTTGTCCCGGCTGTGGGTTTCCTCCTTAGTTGTCCCGGCTGTGTGTTTCCTCCTTACTTGTCCCGGCTGTGTGTTTCCTCCTTAGTTGTCCCGGCTGTGTGTTTCCTCCTTAGTTGTCCCTGGTGTGGGTTTCTCCTCCTTAGTTGTCCCGGCTGTGTGTTTCCTCCTTAGTTGTCCCTGCTGTGGGTTTCTCCTCCTTAGTTGTCCTGGCTGTGTGTTTCCTCCTTAGTTGTCCCTGCTGGGGGTTTCCTCCTTAGTTGTCTCGGCTGTGGGTTTCCTCCTTATTGTCCCGGCTGTGGGTTTCCTCCTTGGTTATCTCGGCTGTGGGTTTTCTTCTTGGTTGTCCCGGCTGTAGGTTTCCTTCTTGGTTGTCCGGCTGTGCGTTTCCTTCATAATTGTCCTGACTGTGGGTTTCCCGGCTGTGTATTTCCTCCTTAGTTGTCCTGGCTGTGGGTTTCCTCCTTAGTTGTGCTGGCTGTGGGTTTCCTCCTTAGTTGTCCCGGCTGTGTGTTTCCTCCTTACTTGTCCCGGCTGTGTGTTTCCTCCTTAGTTGTCCCAGCTGTGGGTTTCCTCCTTAGTTGTCCCGGCTGGGGGTTTCCTCCTTAGTTGTCCCGGCTGTGGGTTTCCTCCTTAGTTGTCCCCGATGTGGGTTTCCTCCTTAGTTGTCCCGGCTGTGGGTTTCCTCCTTAGTTGTCCCCGCTGTGGGTTTCCTGCTTAGTTGTCCCCGCTGTGGGTTTCCTCCTTAGTTGTCTCGGCTGTGGGTTTCCTCCTTATTGTCCCGGCTGTGGGTTTCCTTCTTGGCTGTCCCGGCTGTAGGTTTCCTTCTTGGTTGTCCCGGCTGTGCGTTTCCTCCATAATTGTCCCGACTGTGGGTTTCCTCCTTAGTTTTCCAGGCTGTGGGTTTCCTCCTTAGTTGTCCAGTCTGTGAGTTTCCTACTTAGTTGTCCCGGCTGTGGGTTTCCTCCTTAGTTGTCCCGGCTGTGGGTTTCCTCCTTAGTTGTCCAGTCTGTGGGTTTCCTCCTTAGTTTTCCTGGCTGTGGGTTTCCTCCTTACTTGTCCCGGCTGTGTTTCCTCCTTAGTTGTCCCGGCTGTGTGTTTCCTCCTTAGTTGTCCAGGCTGTGGGTCTCCTCCTTAGTTGTCCCCGATGTGGGTTTCCTTATAGGGAACTATCTATAGCAGCACAAGCAATAGCGCCCCCGCATGGTCACACTGACAGGAATCCGAATGACAGCTCATGTATTACACAGGTCACCATATAATCCTATAGACACTAGAGGACGGTAACAATCCCCAGAGATGGTGACGCCATATAATGTCCGCACTCAATGTCGCCATCATTTCCATCTCATCCACATGTATTACCAGGAGAATAAGGAACAAGGAGGAAAGGGACAGGAAATAGACTGACACTATGCCGGGAACCATCCAATGTACCCGCTTATTCTTCGGGCGAACGGTGGAATCTGCCAAGCCAAAGAATGAAGCCTATGGGACCAACGGAGATGCGAGCGGGGGCGAGCTGCGGAATCCACGGCGGGTGATCTGCCAGGATTCCCTATGTAGACATACCCCAACTGCAGATATATATATATCTGCAGATATATCCACCCTATTAGTATTTTCTTTGTTATTATCTAAGGATAGATACAGTGGGGAAAGTAAGTATTTCATACGCTGCTGATTTTATAAGAAGATTTCCTACCTATAAAGAATGGAGAGGTCTGTCAAAGATCTTTAAGGTTTCGGGCCTATTGCGGGTGGGAAACTTTGAGTTTCAGCTCCTGAATAGTGTCAGGAATGTGCAGTAGCCTGGTGTGAACTGCACCTGGTGTTTGCTTTTGTGTGCCACACCCGATTGCTTCTCAGATTCCGGCAATGCAGGAGTTAAGCTGAGAAGCTGCTGAATTTGATAATGCATCTGTGCTGTCTGTGTGATTGACGGGTTCCTCTGACTGTCAGCAACCTGAAAGATCAGAGTGCTGGTCCAATGGGGATCCGGGCCGGGCCCTTGGTCAGCATAAAACTAAGCTGAGGCAGAGTCCCAGCACTGGCTATTAGATTAACACCCTGATCCCAGCTAACTCTTGCCTATTCCTGCGCTCCCCGTCCTAACTCCCTCTGACCTCTGGCCAGTGGCGTAGCTACCATAGAGGCAGGGTAGGCAGTTGCTATGGGACCTGTGCAGGAGGGGGGCCTGTGGGAGAAGGTAAGAGTGTGTCCTTCTGCTTAACCCCTTATGTACTGCAGTGTGTAAGTGACCCAATGTTGACTTACGTGTTGCAACACAAAGAAAGGGTTAACAAGCAGAAGAAAGAGATCTCCTCTGATAACCTCTGTTCTCCAGCTGCTGTGCAGAGGTCAGTGCTTATCAGTGAACCAACAGTAAAGCAGATATCTCTCTGTCTTCTGAACTTTGGGTCACTTACACACTGCAGTACAAAAGGGGTTATGCAGAAGGTAGTCTGCTCCTGCACCTATGTATTTATCCATAAGGGCTAATAATGGGCCCTTACAGGTAAAAACAGTGGACTGACAGAGCAAGCAGCCATAAGCTCTCTGCTCTGCCAGTGACTCTTGTGGCTGCTGCCAGGATTTTGTCTCTGGCCACAAGAGGCCACATCACAGAGCATATATTGTATATATATTCATATGCGCAGTGTTTTGTGTTGTGCGTAGAGGAGGGGGGCTCCTTAAATTTTCTTGCTATGAGGCCCCATAATTCTTAGTTGCGCCCCTGCCTCTGGCTTTGACTTTTGACTATCCGACTGCTACTTGTTTTTGTACTGCGCTGCCTGTTTGGTTTTGACCCTGCCTGTTTGACTATCCTATATTGTGTTTGATTGTCTGTCTTGTTCTGTGTTTCACGTACTCATTATAGAGAACGTTTTTGTGGTTGTCCACGGCCGCCTAGGGCCGATTGAGGCAAGTAGGTAGGGACAGTTGATGGGTTCAGCATCAGGGCTCACTGTCTTGTCTTGTCCCTACCTGCCCTGTCCTGACAAATAGATTTTCTATTGGGTTCAGGTGTGGAGACTGGTGGCCACTCCAGGACCTTGAACTGTATCTAACGGAGCTGCTCCTTAGTTGTCCCGGCTGTGTGTTTCCTCCTTAGTTGTCCCGGCTGTGTGTTTCCTCCTTAGTTGTCCCGGCTGTGTGTCTCCTTCTTAGTTGTCCCCTCTGTGGGTTTCCTCCTTAGTTGTCTGGGCTGTGGGTTTCCTCCTTATTGTCCCGGCTGTGGGTTTCCTCCTTGGTTGTCCCGGCTGTGGGTTTCCTTCTTGGCTGTCCCGGCTCTAGGTTTCCTTCTTGGTTGTCCGGCTGTGCATTTCCTCCATAATTGTCCCGACTGTGGGTTTCCTCCTTAGTTTTCCAGGCTGTGGGTTTCCTCCTTAGTTGTCCTGGCTGTGGGTTTCCTCCTTAGTTGTCCCGGCTGTGTGTTTCCTCCTTAGTTGTCCCGGCTGGGGGTTTCCTCCTTATTGTGACGGCTGTGGGTTTCCTCCTTGGTTATCTCGGCTGTGGGTTTTCTTCTTGGTTGTCCCGGCTGTAGGTTTCCTTCTTGGTTGTCCGGCTGTGCGTTTCCTTCATAATTGTCCTGACTGTGGGTTTCCCGGCTGTGTATTTCCTCCTTAGTTGTCCCGGCTGTGGGTTTCCTCCTTAGTTCTCCTGGCTGTGGGTTTCCTCCTTAGTTGTCCCGGCTGTGTGTTTCCTCCTTACTTGTCCCGGCTGTGTGTTTCCTCCTTAGTTGTCCCGGCTGTGGGTTTCCTCCTAAGTTGTCCCGGCTGGGGGTTTCCTCCTTAGTGTTCCCGGCTGTGGGTTTCCTCCTTAGTTGTCCCCGCTGTGGGTTTCCTCCTTAGTTGTCCCGGCTGTGGGTTTCCTCCTTAGTTGTCCCCGCTGTGGGTTTCCTCCTTAGTTGTCTCGGCTGTGGGTTTCCTCCTTATTGTCCCGGCTGTGGGTTTCCTTCTTGGCTGTCCCGGCTGTAGGTTTCCTTCTTGGTTGTCCGGCTGTGCGTTTCCTACATAATTGTCCCGACTGTGGGTTTCCTCCTTAGTTTTCCAGGCTGTGGGTTTCCTCCTTAGTTGTCCAGTCTGTGGGTTTCCTCCTTAGTTGTCCCGGCTGTGGGTTTCCTCCTTAGTTGTCCCGGCTGTGTGTTTCCTCCTTAGTTGTCCCGGCTGGGGGGTTCCTCCTTAGTTGTCCCGGCTGTGTGTTTCCTCCTTACTTGTCCCGGCTGTGTGTTTCCTCGTTAGTTGTCCCTGGTGTGGGTTTCTCCTCCTTAGTTGTCCCGGCTGTGTGTTTCCTCCTTAGTTGTCCCTGCTGTGGGTTTCTCCTCCTTAGTTGTCCCGGCTGTGTGTTTCCTCCTTAGTTGTCCCTGCTGGGGGTTTCCTCCTTAGTTGTTACGGCTGTGGGTTTCCTCCTTAGTTGTCCCGGCTGTGGGTTTCCTCCTTAGTTGTCCCCGCTGTGGGTTTCCTCCTTAGTTGTCTCGGCTGTGGGTTTCCTCCTTATTGTCCCGGCTGTGGGTTTCCTCCTTGGTTATCCCGGCTGTGGGTTTCCTTCTTGGTTGTCCCGGCTGTAGGTTTCCTTCTTGGTTGTCCGGCTGTGCGTTTTCTTCATAATTGTCCCGACTGTGGGTTTCCCGGCTGTGGGTTTCCTCCTTAGTTGTCCCGGCTGTGGGTTTCCTCCTTAGTTGTCCAGTCTGTGGGTTTCCTCCTTAGTTGTCCTGGTTGTGGGTTTCCTCCTTACTTGTCCCGGCTGTGTTTCCTCCTTAGTTGTCCCGGCTGTGTGTTTCCTCCTTAGTTGTCCCTGGTGTGGGTTTCTCCTCCTTAGTTGTCCCGGCTGTGTGTTTCCTCCTTAGTTGTCCCTGCTGTGGGTTTCTCCTCCTTAGTTGTCCTGGCTGTGTGTTTCCTTCTTAGTTGTCTCTGCTGGGGGTTTCCTCCTTAGTTGTCTCGGCTGTGGGTTTCCTCCTTATTGTCCCGGCTGTGGGTTTCCTCCTTGGTTATCTCGGCTGTGGGTTTTCTTCTTGGTTGTCCCGGCTGTAGGTTTCCTTCTTGGTTGTCCGGCTGTGCGTTTCCTTCATAATTGTCCTGACTGTGGGTTTCTCGGCTGTGTATTTCCTCCTTAGTTGTCCTGGCTGTGGGTTTCCTCCTTAGTTGTCCTGGCTGTGGGTTTCCTCCTTAGTTGTCCCGGCTGTGTGTTTCCTCCTTACTTGTCTCGGCTGTGTGTTTCCTCCTTAGTTGTCCCGGCTGTGGGTTTCCTCCTTAGTTGTCCCCGATGTGGGTTTCCTCCTTAGTTGTCCCGGCTGTGGGTTTCCTCCTTAGTTGTCCCCGCTGTGGGTTTCCTCCTTAGTTGTCCCCGCTGTGGGTTTCCTCCTTAGTTGTCTCGGCTGTGGGTTTCTTCCTTATTGTCCCGGCTGTGGGTTTCCTTCTTGGCTGTCCCGGCTGTAGGTTTCCTTCTTGGTTGTCCCGGCTGTGCGTTTCCTCCATAATTGTCCCGACTGTGGGTTTCCTCCTTAGTTGTCCCGGCTGTGGATTTCCTCCTTAGTTGTCCCAGCTGTGTGTCTCCTCCTTAGTTGTCCCGGCTATGGGTTTCCTCCTTAGTTGTCCCAGCTGTGGGTCTCCTCCTTTGTTGTCCTGGCTGGGGGTTTCCTCCTTAGTTGTCCCGGCTGTGGGTTTCCTCCTTAGTTGTCCCGGCTGTGGGTTTCCTTCTTAGTTGTCCCGGCTGGGGGTTTCCTCATTAGTTGTCCCAACTGTGTGTTTCCTCCTTAGTTGTCCCAGCTGTGTGTTTCCTCCTTAGTTGTCCCGGCTGTGGGTTTCCTCCTTAGTTGTCCCAGCTGTGGGTTTCCTCTTTAGTTCTCCCAACTGTGTGTCTCCTCCTTAGTTGTCCCGGCTGTGTGTCTCCTCCTTAGTTGTCCCGGCTGTGGATTTCCTCCTTAGTTGTCCCGGCTGTGGGTTTCCTCCTTAGTTGTCCCGGCTGTGGGTTTCTTTCTTAGTTGTCCCGGCTGGGGGTTTCCTCATTAGTTGTCCCAGCTGTGTGTTTCCTCCTTAGTTGTCCCAGCTGTGTGTTTCCTCCTTAGTTGTCCCGGCTGTGGGTTTCCTCCTTAGTTGTCCCAGCTGTGGGTTTCCTCCTTAGTTCTCCCAACTGTGTGTCTCCTCCTTAGTTGTCGCGGCTGTGTGTCTCCTCCTTAGTTGTCCCGGCTGTGGGTTTCCTCCTTAGTTGTCCCGGCTGTGGGTTTCCTCCTTAGTTGTCCCGACTGTGGGTTTCCTCCTTAGTTGTCCCGGCTGGGGGTTTCCTCATTAGTTGTCCCAGCTGTGTGTTTCCTCCTTAGTTGTCCTAGCTGTGTGTTTCCTCCTTAGTTGTCCCGGCTGTGGGTTTCCTCCTTAGTTGTCCCAGCTGTGGGTTTCCTCCTTAGTTCTCCCAACTGTGTGTCTCCTCCTTAGTTGTCCCGGCTGTGTGTCTCCTCCTTAGTTGTCCCGGCTGTGTGTCTCCTCCTTAGTTGTCCCGGCTGCGTGTTTCCTCCTTTGTTGTCCTGGCTGCTGGTTTCCTCCTTAGTTGTCCCGGCTGTGTGTTTCTCCCTTAGTTGTCCCGGCTGTGGGTTTCCTCCTTAGTTGTCCCGGCTGGGGGTCTCCTCCTTAGTTGTCCCGGCTGTGTGTTTCTCCCTTAGTTGTCCCGGCTGTGGGTTTCCTCCTTAGTTGTCCCGGCTGTGGGTTTCTCCCTTAGTTGTCCCGGCTGTGGGTTTCCTCCTTAGTTGTCCTTGCTATGTGTTTTGGGTCATTGTTTTGCTGGAAGACCCAGTCAAGACTGTTACTGAGAGAAGGAGGTTGTTGGCCAAAATCTGGTGAAACACAGCCCTATCCATCCCCCATCAATACGGTGCAGTCGTTGTGTCCCTTCTATAGAAAAGCCCCCAAAGTATGGTGTTCCCCCCCCCTCCCCCATGCTTTCTGGTCGAGACTGTGTTTTTGGGGTTGTATTCCTCTTTCTTCTTCCTCCGAATACAGCATGAGTAGTTGATACCAAAAAAATCTATTTGGCCTCATCTGACCAGATGACCTCTTCTAGATCATGGATTATCAGACGGTCATTTGTGACGTCACCCGGGTCTCGACATGTGCTGGTGTGTGCCCCGCAGGATTATAATCCATGATGGTGTAGTGTGTTATTAACAGTAATCTATGAGACTATGGTTTCAGCTGTATAATAACTTCCACACCGTCGGCACTCTGCAGCTGGTGCTCGTAGATTAGAGTACAATTCCAAAATCAAGAAATTCTCGGCACTCCAAATGCACTTAGGATGCAAGGTGATTTTATTGATAAGACGAGGTGCACATACATATAAAGTCAGGACGCGTTTCGGCGCAACCGCCTTTCTCAACTGCCTAATACACACTGGAGCGCTGTCTATACTTATAGGAATCCTGCTCATAATGATGACGTCTCTCGCCCAACGTGCGGCGCTCCCAGATGACGTCAATCCATGCCTTGACAACGTATAAACAAGTCCGAGTATCCGGTTCCCAAGGAAATAGAAACATAACCGCAACTAGCGAAATGTGAACACAGGTAAGTAAATAACATGTCATATATATATATACAAAATACACACAAACTTGAACACTAATAAAAGGACCAAGAGCCTACCCCACATATACTTCAATTTCTCATAGCAACCTGTAATAAATAGATAGAGAAGATAATTCTAAAATCGCATACAAAAATACAAAATGACCAAAAAAATTTTTTACCTTGTATCCTAAGTGCATTTGGAGTGCCGAGAATTTCTTGATTATGGTTTCAGCTGAACTTCGTCCGTGGTCCGTTTCCCATCCTAACTGCCGTTGCCTACGAGACCTTGGACACATATTTCTATGTATTTTATTACAGACTTGTCACTCTCTAAGGGAAAGACCGTGATATAGGTGGTTGTGGATAGATTTTCTAAGATGTGCCATCTCATCCCTCTGTGTAAGCTCCCTAACGCCCGCACTCTAGCCACACTGTGTATTAACCACATTCTGCGCTTGCATGGTGTCCTTGAAAACATTGTCTCCGACAGAGGTGTTGAGTTTGTAGCTAAGTTCTGGAGAGAATTTTGTGGCAGGTTGGGTATCTTTTTATCTTTCTCATCTGCTTTCCATCCACAGACTAATGGACAGACTGAGAGAATCAACCAGTCACTAGAACAGTTTCTGAGGTGTTTCGTGGCTGATGCCCAGGACAAATGGAGGGACTTTATTTCACTAGCAGAGTTTGTTCTAAACAATCATGAGCAACGTTCAATTAAGATGTCGCCGTTCTTTTGTAATTTTGGTTTTAACCCTAGGTATTCATCCACTCACTCCGCCAAATTTGTGAACCCCTCAGCTGAAGCCATATACTCAAAACTAATAAAAGACGCATACCTGGCCATCAATACGTACTAGGTGAGAAGGTCTGTCTCTCTACCAAGAACCTAAGGTTAAGGGTGCAGTCCGGTAAACTGGCACCCAAATATATTGGTCCATATACGATTGTGGAGATCATTAACCCTGTTACTTTCAGGTTAAAACTGCCTGTATCTCTCCGTATTTAGGCTATGTTCACATTACGTGAACACCCGGCCGTTCCGTGACCCCTTAAGTACTTAAGTACCGGCTGGGTGATCTTTCCGGCCGCGGAGCTCTGATGCGGGCGCATCAGAGCCGCTTGCTTCACTGTGTGAACTGACCGGTCTTTCTGCGGCCGGAATTCTCTGAATTCCGGCCGCAGGAAACTGACCTGTCAGTTTTTACTGGCGCCGCATGGGATCCCGGCTAGAGCTCATACGATGTGTGTACGCTCCGGCCGGGATCCCACTTCTGCGGCGAGAACTACGGCCGTAGTTTTACGTAGTGTGAACATAGCCTTATAGTGTGTTCCTCCAGTGTCTCCGTCGCCTCCCCCTGCTCCGCTCATCATCCAGGGTGAATTGGAGTATGAGGTGGAGAAGATTCTGAACTCTCGTTGGGTACAAGGCTCATTGCAGTATCTTGTTCACTGGAAGGGCTTCGGGCCAGAGAAACGTACATGGATTTCTGCCAAGGACATGCACGCTCCTCGCCTGTTATGGCGATACCATGTACTAAATCCTTCTAAGCCTGGTCCATTGGCTAAGGGTCCTGAGGCCGCTCATAAGGGGGGGGGGGTACTGTCAGGAATGTGCAGTAACCTGGTGTAAACTGGGCCTGGTTTCTTCTGACACACCCGATTGCTTTCCATCCAGCAATGCGGGAGTTAATCAGAGCTCTGTAGGACTTCAATGTTTCAGCTGACCTTGGTCCTGGGATCAGGGCTGGTCCAATCAGCTGCTGGACCTAGCCTCTGATCCTGGATAAAATACAGCTAGCTGCTCACTTCTTTGCTGGCTATTAGATTATTAACCTGATCCCAGCTCCCCCTGTCTATTCCTGCGTTTCCCATCCTAACTCCCTTTGCCGTCTGTCACCTGACATCTGGCTTTGACTTTAGACTATCCGATTGTTACTTGTTTTTGTACTGCGCTGCCTGTTTGGTTTTGACCAGGCCTGTTTGACTATTCCATTTTGTGTTTGTTTGTCTGTCTTGTTCTGCGTGCACATATTCAGCGCAGGGAACGTCAACGTGGTTGTCCACAGCCGCATAGGGCCGTCTGAGGCAAGTAGGTAGGGACAGTTGGTGGGTTCAGCGTCAGGGCTCGTGTCCTGTCCCTACCTGCCCCGTCCTGACATAATGAGGTTGCACAGGTGCCGGTAATTCAGGTAATGCGGGCAGAGTAGGAGGAGCTTCTTATAGAGACACTAACAGCTCTGTGAGTGGCCGAATTCCTGCTGGTCGGTTGGTTATCAAATCCTTATGTAATAAAATGGTAAATCATTTCCCTTCTTCCCTGCGGATTATACAGATTTAGATTCTTATGTCTTCCCCGATTTTTGGTTTTATGATTTACACCCTCCACCATTTTTGTAGCCCGTCTTTGGACCAGATCTATTTTATCAGTTTCTTTTTGTAGGTCACGTCTGAAGGGTTTAGGTAAATTGGCAACAACACCAGCCCCATAAGGGTGACCACTGTCTCCCCACCATTTGTAAGAAAGGAGAACTATTATGTTTGGCTATCGTGAGCCTCTACGAATTCTCAGGCCCTCTATGAATTCACAGTCTCTATAAGCTACATCATCAAAGTATGTTTGTTACACAAGCCTGGCTTGGAGGCAGGAACGGCCAGCTATTGTGGAAGTGGTCAAGTATATGACCTGCAGATCTACAGGCTGCTTGGGATTGGTTTTTTTGTGTGTGTGTGTAGGTAGGTCCCCTATAACTGCGCAGCGACCCTGCTCCGTGTCCCTGCTTATGTTCTCATCAACCTGAAAGGAATCCTCAAAAAATTCTGTTACATCCTCTGTATAGTCTATAGTAGAGAATACCATCGGCACTACGCTCCTCACGGCTGGGAACTGACAGCAGGAATCCAAAGTTGCTACATTGGTGCACCTCAAGGCTGGGTTCACACTATGTATATTTGAGGCTGTATTTGTGAGGCTGTATAGCAACCAAAACCAGGAGTGGATTGAAAACACAGAAAGGCTATGTTCACATAATGTTGTAATTGAGTGGATGGCCGTCATTTAATGGCAAATTTTTGCTGTTATTTTAAAACAACGGCTGTTATATTGAAATAATGGCAGTTATTTACCGTTATATGACGGCGATCCACTCAATTTCAACATTGTGTGAACAGAGCCTTTCTGTGTTTTCAATCCACTCCTGGTTTTGGTTGCTATGAGGACCTGACTTGAGGACCAAATACTGCCTGAAGTATACAGTGTGTGAACCCAGCTTCAAAAGTGGATAACAGTCCCGAACATGCAGCAAAACTTACCAAAGAAAAAGCTGAGGGCACTCACCGTTCTGTGCAACTTCTTTATTCCTGGTGATACAAAAAAACAACAAAACATCTCAAAGCAAGTGCCCAATTTTGGCATCACCACCTGCTTCTTTTTTAATTTATCACCAGGAATAAAGAAGTTGCATGGAACGGTGAGTGCCCTCAGCTTTTTCTTTGGCAAGTCTTGCTACATCCTTTGTATGTTACAAGCACAACTCGTGCTCACACCATTTGTATCCGGAGTGATATACATCCTGGGTCCCAATGCGGCACCGATATTGGAGAGAATAGCCGCTCTGGCAACTGGAGCACAAACTTAGTTGCTGAGAATCAACACCAATTACTGAGCAAAGAGGTGAGGAGGTGGAGACTATATATACCCTCAGGAGAACTTGCCAGAAGTCTCCAGAACCTGTGGGCTGGGCTATAAATACAGGAGAACAGGTACATGTCTGACACTAGAGGGAGCACAAACCAGCAGGAGATCAGCTTAAAGCAAGAAGGCCGTCGCAGCAGAAGCATGGTGAGAAGGAGATGATCACAGCGCAGTGTGAACCTGAGCAGGTAGGGGGGAGCGGAAACAGACGTGTGCGTTACAGGTGCATTGTATATGGATTGGTAATTAGCTCTCCATTGGTTCTGATATTGGAATCCTTCATGTCAGACAACCTAAATCCCGTGGTCACACGTAGGGGGGCAGGAATATCCGAGGTATGGATGTGACCTTCGATTGGTGGGGGGTGGCATTAAGAGAGGAGTGTGTACGACTGGCTTCTGATTTGTTGACATATGGTAGAAAAGAAGAAAGAGAAAAGGAAACAGAAGGGACTTAAAACTCAGAGAGAGTAAGGTTGGATTGAGTCTAAACAGAGAGATTCTTGTCGCCCCCTTTTTTTTCTCGCATTAGTTATAGGGGATTAATACTGATTGGTCAGATTACTGGTGATGCCACAAGATGGCGTCAAACCTGAGAATACTGTGGGGAAATAAAAAAGAAGAAAAGAAACATTCATAGATACAAATTGTCTTTATTTGGTCAAAGAGTTAAAAAAACCCTCTTCCTCCTCCTCTTCCTCCTGTGACTTTTGCCTCCGCTGTCACTTTGCTTCAGTCTCTTCCTCTCAGATTCTTCATACAGATTTCTCTCCTGTTGGTAATTTCCTCCTCTCCTTATACTTCTCTCTCCTCTCCTGTCAGTAATTTCCTCCTCTCCTTATACTTCTCTCTCCTCTCCTGTCAGTAATTTCCTCCTCTCCTGTTAGTAATTTCCTCCTCTCCTTATACATCTCTCTCCTCTCCTGTCAGTAATTTCTTCCTCTCCTTATACATCTCTCTCCTTATACATCTCTCTCCTCTCCTGTCAGTAATTTCCTCCTCTCCTTATATTCCTCTCTCCTCTCCTGTAAGTAATTTCCTCCTCTCCTTATACATCTCTCTCCTCTCCTGTCAGTAATTTCCTCCTCTCCTTATATTCCTCTCTCCTCTCCTGTAAGTAATTTCCTCCTCTCCTTATACTTCTCTCTGTTCTCCTGTCAGTAATTTCCTCCTCTCCTTATACATCTCTCTCCTCTCCTCTCACCACCTCCTCACTCTTTTCCTTATAGACTTTGTATCCCGGATATCTCTGGAAGGAGCTTATCCTCTTGAACACGACAATCGCTATAAACAGTCTCTTAACTCTGTGAATGTCATGGCTGCTTCTCTCTTATATGAACTCTCTGATGAGTAACAAGACGTGATTTATATGCAAAGCATTTCCCACATTCTGAACATGAATATGGTTTCTCTCCTGTGTGAATTATCTGATGTCTAACAAGAACTGATTTACTTGAAAAAGATTTCCCACATTGTGAACACAAATGTTTCACTTCTGTGTGAATTCTCTCATGTATAAGCAGTTGATCTTTACATTTAAAACATTTCCCACATTCTGAACATACATATGGCTTCTCTCCTGTGTGAATTCTCTCATGGACAGCCAGGCCTGATTTATTTGTAAAACATTTTCCACATTCCGAACATGAATACGGCTTCTCTCCTGTGTGACTTCTCGTATGTACAACAAGATAAGATTTATTTGAAAAACATTTCCCACATTCTGGACATGCGTATGGTCTCTCTCCAGTGTGGATTCTCTCATGTATAATAAGATGTGATTTTGATATAAAAAATTTCCCACATTCTGCACATGAATATTGCTTTTCCCTGGTGTGATTTCTCCCATGTGCAAGAAGAAGTAATTTTGATGTAAAACATTTCCCACATTCAGGACAAGGATAAGAGTTCTCTCTTGTGTGGCCTGCCTCATGAGACACAAACTCTGATTTTCCCTTAAAACATTTTCCACATTCTGAGCATGAATACAGCTTCTCTCTTTTGTGACGTCTCACGTGTGTAAGAAGACTTAATTTAGATGTGAAAGATTTCCCACATTCAGAACATGGATATAGCCTCTTTCCAGTGTGAGATTCCTGATGTTTAACAAGAACAGCTTTCTGAGCAAAACGTTCCCCACATTCTGAACATGAATATGGGTTCTCTGCTATGTGTAGTCTCTCATGTGACACAAGCTCGGATTCATCTGTAAAACATTTCCCACATAGTGAACATGAATAGGTCTCCCCTGTGTGACTTCTTCTGTGTGTTACGAGGTCTGAGTTTTTTGTAAACACTTTCCCACATTCACCACAATGGAACCTTTTCCGGTCTGTCTGATCTGTCCTTGTGGTAACAACCTGTGATGGGTCAGGAGAAGGTTCCTCAGGATTAGGGGGATTATATGATAGATCTGTCCTGTGACCTCCTGGATGTACAGTAAGGTCCCGGCGGGTTTCTCCTGAGGAGTGCTGCTCCACTTCTTCAACTTCTACTTTATAATTCAGTGATAACATGAAGTCTCCATCAGCCGCATCACTGGGATTCTCTGTGTGGATAAAAATTCATTTAGTAATTAATATTTTTTACCCACAAAGATGATGAACTGATCTCCTTCCTATCACCCTGGACCCCACAGACCCTGATGCATCGCTCCTTTTTTTTTTTTTTCTTCACTGTTTGCAGCTATTAACCAGCTTGTTGTGTTTCGGCTGAATCTCGCCCTCTGATGCCGGTTTAGTTGGTTTTTGTCCCTCTAACATCAGTTGTTGGAAGATCATTTACCGACGTCCCGCTCGGCCAATCAGGGACCTGGGAGCTGGAGCAGCAGGCGGGAGTTTGGGCAGGAAATGTATTAGCCCGGCAGCTGGTGGGTTAAGTGGGCGGTGGCGACATTCCTACTTCGGAATCATAATCCAGTCCAGACTGTGGCAGAGGATTTAGATGCGGAACTTGCAGGGTGAAATCCACTGGGACGTGTGAACAACGTCCCTTCAATACAAAATGTCCTGTAATTTTGTTAGATTTCATAAGTTTGGGACTGGAAACCAAGAAAAGGAGAAAACCTGCTACTAAAATCTGTGAGTAGTGGTGAGGGATCGAAGCTACAAATATATATAAAAAAAATTATACTAAAAAAACCCCAAAAACTAAAGACTAAAAAGACTAATCTGGAGTCCATGTACAGTATGTAATTCCTGAGCCGCCCTCTAGAAGGGCCACTAGTGTACACTGGGGCAGTGATCCATTCTACACCGGAGCAGTGATCCAGTCTACACTAGAGCAGTGATCCAGTCTACACTAGAGCAGTGATCCATCATACATCGGAGCAGTGATCCAGTCTACACCGGAGCAGTGATCCAGTCTACACCAGAGCAGTGATCCAGTCTACACTAGAGCAGTGATCCATCATACATCGGAGCAGTGATCCAGCATACACCAGAGCAGTGATCCAGTCTACACCAGAGCAGTGATCCAGTCTACACCACAGCAGTGATCCAGTCTACACCACAGCAGTGATCCAGTCTACACCGGGAAGTGATCCAGTCTACACCAGGAAGTGATCCAGTCTACACCACAACAGTGATCCAGTCTACACCGGGAAGTGATCCAGTCTACCCCAGAGCAGTGATCCAGTCTACACCGGAGCAGTGATCTATCAAACACCGGAGCAGTAATCCAGCATACACCGTAGCAGTAATCCAGCATACACCGGAGCAGTAATCCAGCATACACCGGGGCAGTGATCCAGCACACACCGAGGCAGTGATCCAGCACACACCAAGGCAGTGATCCAGCACACACCGAGGCAGTGATCCAGCACACACCAAGGCAGTGATCCAGCATACACTGGGGCAGTGATCCAGTATGCACCGGGGCAGTGATAACCTACCTCGGAGCAGTGATCCAGCCTACACCGGGGCAGTGATCAAGCATACACCGGAGCAGTGATCCAGTCTACACCGGAGCAGTGATCCATCATACACCGGAGCAGTGATCCAGCATACACCGGAGCAGTGATCCACCATACACCAGAGCAGTGATCCACCATACACCGGAGCAGTGATCCAGCATACACCGGAGCAGTGATCCAGCATACACCGGAGCAGTGATCCACAATACACCGGAGCAGTGATCCACCATACACCGGAGCAGTGATCCAGCATACACCGGAGCAGTGATCCAGCATACACTGGAGCAGTGATCCAGCATACACTGGAGCAGTGATCCAGTCTACCTCGGGGCAGTGATCTATCATACACCGGAGCAGTGATCCAGTCTACCTCGGGGGAGTGATCCAGTCTACCTTGGGGCAGTGATCCAGTCTACCTCGGGGCAGTGATCCAGTCTACCTTGGGACAGTGATCCAGTCTACCTCGGGGCAGTGATCCAGCCTACCTCAGGGCAGTGATCCAGCCTACCTCGGGGCAGTGATCCAGCCTATACCGGAGCAGTGATTCAGCATACACCGGAGCAGTGATCCAGCATACACCGGAGCAGTGATCCAGCATACACCGGGGCAGTGATCCAGCCTACACCAGGGCAGTGATCCAGCATACACCGGAGCAGTGATCCAGCATACACCGGGCAGTGATCCAGCATACACCAGGGCAGTGATTCAGCATACACCGGGGCAGTGATCCAGCATACACCGGAGCACTGATCCAGCATACACCGGAGCAGTAATCCAGTCTACCTCGGGGCAGTGATCCAGCATACACAGGGGCAGTGATCCAGCATACACCGGGGCAGTGATTCAGCATACACTGGAGGAGTGATCCATCATACACCGGGCAGTGATCCAGCTTACACCGAAGCAGTGATCCAGCATACACCGGGGCAGTGATTCAGTATACACTGGGGCAGTGATCCAGCATACACCGGAGCAGTGATCCCTCATACACCGGAGCAGTGATCCAGCATACACCGGGGCAGTGATCCAGCATACACCGGGGCATTGAGCATACACGGACTCCGCAGAGGAGAGCAGTGATGCTGTACACACCACTAATCCTATTGGCCAAGTGACTGTATCATCAGCAGGGAATATATTGTATATCCAGCGGGATTCAGGCTCATCTAACCGTCCAGGAGCCGATACTGGAGACCCTGCATTCTCACATTGGTATGAAAATCCAAGAAAGAGTATTACAACGGGTTTCGATGCGGAATTCGCAGGGTGTAATTCGCTGTGAACTCGGTACATGAGACCCTGCACGTGTAGACCGGCCCGGGGCGAGGCAGCATTGTTCTATATTCCCACTGGGCTAATCACTATATACAGCCGGGGATAGCATCAAGAAATGACCCCACATGGGGGATACGGACATTTATGGACCTGGACCCGGTACGGACATGGCAGTCCTGAATGTGGGAGACCGGAAACCTCATTCCTTACAGGGCGATTGTCACATGGAGGCCGCTGAGACCGGAATATCCCTGTTACTTCATTATACCATACCTGGGGTAGCAGCTCCCGGCGTCTCCTCCTCCTTCACCTCACTCATACACCGGGGATCGCCCCTCATCCTCTCTTCTTCTTCTTCTTCTTCTTCATCTTTAATCCTGTGATTTCCCTCTGGACAGTCCTGGGAATACAGAGGACGGGGACATCTCTCTGCTGGATTTCTCCTCCTGGATCCATCTGTAGGGAAGACACAGGGACGGAGTACATTGTGTATATGTGATGAGGGATGATGGGGGTCTCGGTGCCCCTCACCCCTGGTCTCCTCTATAATCAGTAAGTCTCCTCTTACCCGGTGATGTGAGGGGCGGCTGATCCTCCATCATGGCCTCCTTGTACACATCCTTGTGTCCTTCTACATACTCCCACTCCTCCATGGAGAAATAGACGGTGACGTCCTGACACCTTATAGGAACCTGACACACACAATGATGGCGTCATCCTCCAGACACCTCCCACCTTGGTGTTATATGTCCCAGCATTCCCAGCAGCATTGCTCACCTCTCCAGTCAGGAGCTCAGTCATCCTGGTGGTCAGTTCTAGGATCTTCTGCTCATGGATCAGTGATGGAGGTGGAGGATCTGTGATGGGGCTGCTGCTCCAGCCTCCTGACACAGGGGGCGCCACACACTCACCACACCACTTCTTCACTACTGTGTAATCCTGTGTATGGTGAGACACTGATCACTACAGAGAGTCTAACAATCCTTCCCCTCTCCAGTCATCTCCCTGTATTATCTATAGGGATAAGAGGGAGGGGATGTGACGCATGGCTCACCTCTCCGGTGATCAGGTGGATTATCTCTAGGGTGAGCTCTAATATCCTGGCCGCCATCATGTCTCCCGCCTTCTCCAGCCTTGGGGGGTCATTGATGAGAAGGGGCGGCTGATCCTCCATCATGGCCTCCTTGTACAGATCCTTGTGTCCTTCTACATACTCCCACTCCTCCATGGAGAAATAGACGGTGACGTCCTGACACCTTATAGGAACCTGAGAAACACAAAGATACAAACTCAGGAGAATAAGGGTCACGTGTGGAATATCTGACCCATCCCGGCTCCTGTAGTATATATACTATATACCCGGTGATGGAGATGGCCTTTAAGAACCTTAGACACTTTGACATTCAAACACTCTCCACCATATCTTCTCTCAATGACACTGACACAGCCTCTACCTTTTACAACTCCACAATTCCCTCAGCTTTTGAGTCTGTCGCCCCTTCCTCACACAACGTATCAACAGACCAACCTAACCAAACACCAGCCCTGGCCTCCTGACCTAACCAAACATCAGCCCTGGCCTCCTGACCTAACCAAACATCAGCCCTGGCCTCCTGACCTAACCAAACATCAGCCCTGGCCCCCTGACCTAACCAAACATCAGCCCTGGCCTCCTGACCTAACCAAACATCAGCCCTGGCCCCCTGAGCGTCCAGAGCTGCTGAACAGCGTTATAAGAAGACCCACTCCAAGGAAGACTCCCAGACATACAGGCGAGCACTCTTTGATTTAAAGTCTGCCCTCACCTCTGCATAACAGGACTACTTCACTTCCCTCATATCTTCTCTCTCTCACAACCCTAGGCAACTGTTTAACACCTTCACCTCCATTCTCCGCCCCCTCTGCCCCTCCCCCCCCCCCATCTCTCATCTCTGCCAAGGACTTTGCCACATTCTTCAAGCAGAAAATTGATGACATCCACAATGGTTTCCCCCTACAGTCCCCTCAGCCCCCCCCTCATGCCTGTCCAGTGGTCTTGCCCACTAACTTACCTCTCCACTAGGGCTGGGCGATATTGGCCTAAATCAATATCGCGGTTTATCGCATATGTAGCTCAGGGCTCCAGATGGCGACCAAAATGGTCGCCAATGCGACTGACTTTTTGCAAATGGCGCCCAGATTTATTAATCTGGGCGCCATTTGCGACTGGCCCCGGCGGCGGCGCGCTGTCTCTTTAAGATGCGCGGCTGATGCGCGGCTGCCGGGGGTGTCCCGTCCTATCCCCGGCAGCGCGGCGCATCAGTGAGCTGCCTGGGGCCCTGACTTCCGGCACAGGAAGCGCACGTCAGAGACGCTTCCTGTGTCAGAAGTCCCAGCCCCGGCGTACAGGGAGCTCACTGATGCGCCGCACTGCCGGGGATAGGACGGGACACCCCCGGCAGCCGCGCATCAGCCGGGGACAGCGCCTGAAGAAGAAGAGGATCGCCGGGGGAGCGGGTTGTCAGGTGAGTTTGTGTGTTTGTTTGTTTTTAAATATTGCTTAGCATAGAGGAGAGGGGGGGGGGGCATCTATAATGGGGGGAGAAGAGAGTGCCATCTTCAAGGGGGGGAGAGGGGGCCATCTATAAGGGGGGGAGAAGAGGGGGCATCTATAATGGGGGGGAGAAGAGGGGGCATCTATAATGGGGGGGAGAAGAGGGGGCATCTATAATGGGGGGGGGAGAGGGGGCATCTATAAGGTGAGGGGGCATCTATAAGGTGAGGGGGTATCTATAAGGGGGGGAGAAGAGGGGGCATCTATAATGGGGGGGAGAAGAGGGGGTATCTATAATGGGGGGAGAAGAGGGGGTATCTATAATGGGGGGAGAAGAGGGGGCATCTATAATGGGGGGAGAAGAGGGGGGTATCTATAATGGGGGGGAGAAGAGGGGGTATCTATAATGGGGGGGAGGAGGGGGCATCTATAATGGGGGGGGGGAGAGGGGGTATCTATAATGGGGGGAGAAGAGGGGGCATCTATAAGGGGGGGAGAAGAGGGGGTATCTATAATGGGGGGGAGAAGAGGGGGTATCTATAATGGGGGGGAGAAGAGGGGGTATCTATAATGGGGGGGAGGAGGGGGCATCTATAATGGGGGGGGAGGAGGGGGCATCTATAATGGGGGGGAGAAGGGGGCATCTATAATGGGGGTAGAGGGGGTCATCTATAAGGGGAGGGGGCCATCTATAAGTGTAGGGCAGACTGGCTGCAGACACTGGGAGATAGATATATGCACAATTATTATTATCAGGGCCCCTCAGGTGTCTGTATTGTAGGGGGTCACTTGCATTAGTCACTAGGTGAGAGATATATCTATCTATATACACATCTTGTGGGGGGTCACTATGGCTGCAGTCATAAGTCCAGCTCAGTATGTATAGACTGTTGCAAGCTTTTAAAGGGAACCTGTCACCCCCGGTGCCGGGGTGACAGGCTCCCAACCCCCCATTAGAACCCCCTATACTCACCTCATCGCGCAGGGTCCCGCTTCTGAAGATGGCCGGGTCACGGAGATCTCAGCCGCTGCAGCCCGGCGCGCACACTGAGAGATGAGTCCAACGCTCAGAGAATGACGGAGCGCTGGACTCTCCCATCATTCTCTATGAGCGTTGGACTCATCTCTCAGCGCACGCCGGGCTGCAGCGGCTGAGATCTCCGTGACCCGACCATCTTCAGAAGCGGGACCCGGCGCGATGAGGTGAGTATAGGGGGCTCTAACGGGGGGTTGGGAGCCTGTCACCCCGGCACGGGGGTCGACAGGTTCCCTTTAAGTTCAAGTTCAGAAGAGTAAGCCTCATTAAAAGGCTAGCCAAGTGAAGCTGAAGTACTGAGTCAGACTGGATATGGTTGTCAGACTGTATATGGTTGTCAGACTGTATATGGTTGTCAGACTGTATATGGTTGTCAGACTGTATATGGTTGTCAAGTTGCAAGTTTCCATGTTGAACGTTTTCAAACTAAGAAAAGAAAGGATCTAAAGGAGGAGGAGGAGGAGGAGGAGGAGGAGGAGGAGGCTGCCGCGGCCTCTGCACACAGTAAGTCCCATTTAACATAACATTAATTTTACATGGTTTAAAATGTTGGCGACCAAATATTCTATTTGGCGCCTAAATTTTTCAGGTTAGGAGCCAATGGCTCCTAGGTAAATTTTTTAGTCTGGAGCCCTGTAGCTGCGGTAACGATAAATGGACGATAACTATGACACGCCCCTTTGTAAGCAACACCCCCTTTTACAAGCCACACCCACTTGGCCATACCAAACTGGGAATATTATGTTTTTAAAAAAGTACAGTAACTCAATGAGCAACAACCCAAACTATGTACACACCACAGGTCATGTATATACAGCATACAGCTATGGACACACCACAGGACATGTATATACAGGTATATAGCTATGTACTATAGGGACTCAGAGTGTATACAGTATGATGTGTATGTAGTATATACAGGTTTATCTATCATCTATCTATCTATCTATCTATCTATCTCCTATCTATCTATCATCTATTTCCTCTGCCTATCTATCTCCTATCTATCTATCCATCTATCTCCTTGATCGATCAATAGATAGATAGATAGATAGGAGATAGATAGATAGATAGATAGATAGATAGATAGATAGATGGATACAGATAGATAGATAGTACAGATAGATAGATAGATAGATAGATAGGAGATAGATAGATAGATAGATAGATAGGAGATAGATAGATAGATAGAAGATAGATAGATAGATAGATAGATAGATAGATAGATAGATAGATAGGAGATAGATAGATAGATAGATAGGAGATAGATAGATAGATAGATAGGAGATAGATAGATAGGAGATAGCTAGATACAGATAGATCTCTTCTATCTATCTACTATCTATCTGTATCCATCTATCTATCTGTATCCATCTATCTATCTGTATCTATCTATCTGTATCTATCTATCTATCTGTATCTATCTATCTATCTCCTATCTATCTATCTATCTCCTATCTATCTATCTATCTATCTATCTATCTATCTATCTATCTATCTATCTATCTGTATCTATCTATCTATCTATCTCCTATCTATCTGTACTATCTATCTATCTGTATCTATCTATCTATCTATCTATCTATCCATCTGTATCTATCTATCTGTATCTATCTATCTATTATCTATTGATCAATCAAGGAGATAGATAGATGGATAGATAGATAGATACTAGATAGGAGATAGATAGATAGTAGATAAATAGGAGATAGATAGATAGATAGATAGATAGAGATAGATAGAAAGAGATAGATAGATATATAGGAGATAGATAGATAGATAGATAGATAGGAGATAGATAGATAGATAGGAGATAGATAGATAGATAGATAGATAGATAGGAGATAGATAGATAGATAGGAGATAGATAGATAGATAGATAGATAGGAGATAGATAGGAGATAGATAGATAGATAGATAGATAGATAGATAGATAGGAGATAGATAGATAGGAGATAGATAGATAGATAGATAGATAGATAGATAGGAGATAGATAGATAGATAGATAGATAGATAGATAGATAGATAGATAGATAGATAGGAGATAGATAGGAGATAGATAGGAGATAGATAGATAGATAGGAGATAGATAGATAGGAGATAGATAGATAGGAGATAGATAGATAGATAGATAGATAGATAGATAGATAGATAGATAGGAGATAGATAGATAGATAGATAGATAGATAGATAGATAGATAGGAGATAGATAGATAGATAGATAGATAGATAGGAGATAGATAGATAGATAGATAGATATAGATGAACCAGCAGCACTCTGTTCTTTGTAGTTCAAAAAAGTGTCTTTATTCCATATAAGTGCGACGTTTCAGCCGCCTCTCGCGGCCTTTTTCAAGCATACAACATGTGACTAGTAATGCAAATTTATACTCTCTTACACAGGTGTTCACAAAATTAGGGGGTGTGTTCACCCTACACACGTGACTAACATACATCTAGTGCAAAATAAATGTAGCAAATCTTGTATACATAATATCCATAGTGAGATTATTATCCTTATCTTAGTGTCAAATATAGTGTCAAAGTGCATAGTGCATAATAATGCAAAGAAAAATTTTTTTGCAAAAAAATTTTTTTTAAAAATGAAAATGAAAAAATCCGCTTTGAAAGACTCGCAAGCGGGTAAGGACAGTTGTGAATATTCAAAGTTCATAATAGTTCATGTTATTGAGCGTCAGGATCCATATAAACGTAATCAGTAATACACCCCACGAGGATTTTTAGGTACTTGTTCACATAGTAGATACGATCTGCTTTTTTTATGTATATATTCCGGTCATGGCTTAAAGGGATGCTGTAGGTATTCTCAGGGAGGGCCACTTACTGGAGTTATTGTGTCTCTGTCGGCTCGTCTTCCCACCTTCGAGTTGCGCTTAGACTTCTCAGTGTGAACAGGTTCCATACCTGAATCTCACTCCGAGCGAGGAGCTTAACCGTCCCGATCAAACAAATGACCGCCGGCACATTGCTCCTCACGTCCTGGCGCTTGAGTCCATACCGGTACTCTCGTGCCCTCTGGTAAGACTTGCCAAGAGACTCCCCTTGTGGTATCCTCCTCGTACTGGCAGATAAATGTATGAATTAAAAGGCAATAAACTATCCCAGCTCGACCTCTTAGTTATTCCTCGGGTGATCAGCCGATTACATCATGGATCCTGGCGTCCTCTTGCACAAGATCTGTAAGTAAACAAAATTAAATATAATTAAATATTAGTGCTAGTCTCACGTAATACACACTGTTGCAAGTACATGATACATTTGGTGCCTCAGCAGCAAGTCATCTCCTATACATTCCGCTAGTAACTTTGTACTCAATATTGAGACCTTGCGGTCCCAAGGCTTCAAGTTTATAGATCCACTCCAACTCTCTCCTTTTTAGGAGTGTGTGTCTATCACCTCCCCTCTTTGGCTGTGCAACCTGGTCAATAATCATAAAACTCAGGTCCTTTTCCGTATGTTTTGCATCAATAAAATGCTTCGGCACAGGTAAATCCACTCTACTGACCAGGTTGCACAGCCAAAGAGGGGAGGTGATAGACACACACTCCTAAAAAGGAGAGAGTTGGAGTGGATCTATAAACTTGAAGCCTTGGGACCGCAAGGTCTCAATATTGAGTACAAAGTTACTAGCGGAATGTATAGGAGATGACTTGCTGCTGAGGCACCAAATGTATCATGTACTTGCAACAGTGTGTATTACGTGAGACTAGCACTAATATTTAATTATATTTAATTTTGTTTACTTACAGATCTTGTGCAAGAGGACGCCAGGATCCATGATGTAATCGGCTGATCACCCGAGGAATAACTAAGAGGTCGAGCTGGGATAGTTTATTGCCTTTTAATTCATACATTTATCTGCCAGTACGAGGAGGATACCACAAGGGGAGTCTCTTGGCAAGTCTTACCAGAGGGCACGAGAGTACCGGTATGGACTCAAGCGCCAGGACGTGAGGAGCAATGTGCCGGCGGTCATTTGTTTGATCGGGACGGTTAAGCTCCTCGCTCGGAGTGAGATTCAGGTATGGAACCTGTTCACACTGAGAAGTCTAAGCGCAACTCGAAGGTGGGAAGACGAGCCGACAGAGACACAATAACTCCAGTAAGTGGCCCTCCCTGAGAATACCTACAGCATCCCTTTAAGCCATGACCGGAATATATACATAAAAAAAGCAGATCGTATCTACTATGTGAACAAGTACCTAAAAATCCTCGTGGGGTGTATTACTGATTACGTTTATATGGATCCTGACGCTCAATAACATGAACTATTATGAACTTTGAATATTCACAACTGTCCTTACCCGCTTGCGAGTCTTTCAAAGCGGATTTTTTCATTTTCATTTTTAAAAAAAATTTTTTTGCAAAAAAATTTTTCTTTGCATTATTATGCACT
Organism: Dendropsophus ebraccatus; assembly: GCF_027789765.1. Classification (NCBI taxonomy): domain Eukaryota; kingdom Metazoa; phylum Chordata; class Amphibia; order Anura; family Hylidae; genus Dendropsophus; species Dendropsophus ebraccatus. Next base: position 5,487,969 of record NC_091458.1, on the reverse strand, counting down.
ATGCACTTTGACACTATATTTGACACTAAGATAAGGATAATAATCTCACTATGGATATTATGTATACAAGATTTGCTACATTTATTTTGCACTAGATGTATGTTAGTCACGTGTGTAGGGTGAACACACCCCCTAATTTTGTGAACACCTGTGTAAGAGAGTATAAATTTGCATTACTAGTCACATGTTGTATGCTTGAAAAAGGCCGCGAGAGGCGGCTGAAACGTCGCACTTATATGGAATAAAGACACTTTTTTGAACTACAAAGAACAGAGTGCTGCTGGTTCATCTATATATATATATTACAGTGGACCCAGGTCTACGGTCCGACCCGCTGGCACCAGACATTGCAAGTTGTGCTGCTCTCATCCTTTGAATAGATAGATAGATAGATAGATAGATAGATAGATAGATAGGAGATAGATAGATAGGAGATAGATAGATAGATAGATAGATAGATAGGAGATAGATAGGAGATAGATAGGAGATAGATAGATAGATAGATAGATAGATAGATAGATAGATAGGAGATAGATAGATAGATAGGAGATAGATAGATAGAAGATAGATAGATAGATAGATAGGAGATAGATAGGTAGGAGATAGATAGATAGATAGATAGGAGATATATAGATAGATAGATAGATAGAAGATAGATAGATAGATAGATAGGAGATAGATCTTTCTATCTCTTCTATCTCTATTCATATAGTAGCAGCATTCCAGTTGGACTGTGAATAAATCTCCACCTTTTTACATTTATGTTGAAAACAGTGATGTTTCTGACCACAATCGTGGTCTTTTCTTAAGCCAAATGTTATTTGGCTTGAGAAAAGACCACGGTTGTGGTCAGAAACGTTTCTCTTTTTCTCATGTGTTGCTGAACAGGTTGGAGGATGTCTCGTGTGTTGTGTGTGCAGGGACGCACAGACAGCACATAGAAGACTGGCCGTGATGCTCTTACAGGCCGTGCAGGTGGCGGGGGGCACTGGGGCGTGCAGGTGGCGGCTCCACTGTGCTGTGCCGGGCCGCTGAGAGGCATGTGCTTGCCGCGGAAACTGGCTGAGACGAGAAGGGTGGTGTGCCATGCCGGGCGGGTGACGCGGGGCGCTCTGACACGCCGAGAGGTTGGGAGACGCGGGGGCAGGCGGGTGGCGGCTCCGTTGTGCTGTGCCGGGCGATGCGGGGCGCTCTGACACGCCGAGAGGTTGGGAGACGCGGGGGCAGGCGGGTGGCGGCTCCATTGTGCTGTGCCGGGCGATGCGGGGCGCTCTGACACGCTGGGGGGTTGGGGGACGTGGGGACGGGCGGGTGGCGGCTTTGTTGTTGCTGTGCCGGGCGGGTGATGCGGGCGCTCTGACACACAGTGCCAGTCTCTTATGTGCTGTCTGTGCGTCCCTGCACACACAGCACACGAGACATCCTTCAACCTGTGCAGCTTAGGGCTCAGACGGGTAGATGAAAGTGAAAATACCGCAGATACCGTCCTGGCAAAGTTGAGGTCGGTTAACCGACGCCAGTGACGGTATCGGTATTTTCACGGTATACCGCCCAGCCCTACTCTCCACCATCACTGAAGAACGTCTCTCCAAGCTACTCTTCTTATCGCATTGGACCCAATTCCATCCCACCTCATCCCCAACCTCTCCTCAGCACTAACACATCTCTTCAATCTATCACTAACTTATGGTGTCTTCCCATCTAAACAAGCAACCATCACACCCATCCTTACACAGCCATCCCTTGGCCCAGCTTGCCTGTCCATCTCCCGGCCCATCTCACTTCTTGCCTTTGCTTTGAGCCTCCTTGAATGACATGTCTACTTGGTATCTGCCCCCACCCCTCCACAGAAACTGCCCCCACCAAAGTGACCAACGACCTCCTAACTACCAAAGCCTCACACCAGTACTCTTCATACAAACTCTTTCATCCCTTGGTGTCACCAGCTTGGCCCTGCATCTGCTCTTACCTCTTTAACCACCCTTTTAGTGTCTCCCACTCCACCTCCTCTCCTCACTGTTGGTCACCCCCAAGGTTCTGTCCTCAGATCCTACAGCGTCAAGTACCACTTCAAATCGACCTCCCTGTTCTGGATATCAACTCTTTTCTATCCAGGATTCCAGAGTATCTATCGGCCATATCTTCCTTCTTTTCTTCCCGCTTTCTATAACTCAACATGGACAGAACTATTCATCTTTCCCCCATCTCGCTCCACCTAATCTGTCAGTTACAATGAACAGCTGCACTTTGTCCCCCAACCCACTGCCTCGGGGTCACCTTTGGTCCTTACCTATCTTTTAAACCACACATTAAGGCCCTTACCACCTCCTGCCGTCTTCACCTCAAAAACATTTCACAAATCCGCTCTTTTCTCAACCCTGGTACATGCTTTCATCTCATTACCCGCTTGAACTACTGTAACATCCTCCTCTCTGGTCCTCCATCTACACCCTGCTCTGGCCTCCATCTAACAGCCTCCTCTCTGGCCTCCATCTAACAGTCTCCTCTCTGGTCCTCCATCTACACCCTGCTCTGGTCTCCATCTAACAGCCTCCTCTCTGGCCTCCATCTAACAGTCTCCTCTCTGGCCTTCCATATACACCCTGCTCTGGCCTCCATCTAACAGCCTCCTCTCTGGCCTTAAATCTACACCCTGCTCTGGCCTCCATTTAACAGCCTCCTCTTTGACCTTCCATCTAACATCCTCCTCTCTGGCCTTCCATCTACACCCTGCTCTGGCCTCCATCTAACAGCCTCCTCTCTGGCCTCCATCTAACAGTCTCCTATCTGGCCTTCCATCTACACCGTGCTCTGGCCTCCATCTAACAGCCTCCTCTCTGGCCTTCCATCTACACCCTGCTCTGGCCTCCATCTAACAGCCTCCTCTCTGGCCTCCATTAACAGTCTCCTCTCTGGCCTCCATCTAACAGTCTTCTCTCTGGCCTCCATCTAACAGCCTCCTCTCTGGCCTTAAATCTACACCCTGCTCTGGCCTCCATTTAACAGCCTCCTCTTTGACCTTCCATCTAACTTCCTCCTCTCTGGCCTTCCATCTAACATCCTCCTCTCTGGCCTCCATCAAACACCCTTGTTTCCCTCCAGTCTATCCTTAACTTTGCTACCCGACTAATCCACCCCTCCCCTCGTTTTGCCTCTGTCTCTCCCCTCCACCAAACCCTTCACTGGGTTCCCATTGCCCAATAAATTAATTTTGAATTGTTGACAATATATACAATACAATATATACATACACGACCACCACCACCTGCCCCCTTTCGTATTGATATCTCTATACCGTCCCTTACACAACCTCCGATCCTCCAATAACCTTGCATGCACTGAAGCAGCAGTGACTTTCCATGGTGCTGGCGTCCTCACCTACTGCTGCGGCTTGCACAATGGATGCTAGTCTTCACTGAATAAAGATGTTTTTATGGTGACATCATAAAATGGAGTGCCCTCTCTTGTAGACTGTAAGCCCTCACGGGCAGAGCCCTCTCTTGTAGACTGTAAGCCCTCACGGGCAGAGCCCTCTCTTGTAGACTGTAAGCCCTCGCGGGCAGGGCCCTCTCTTGTAGACTGTAAGCCCTCGCGGGCAGGGCCCTCTCTCCCTATGTAAACCCTCGCGGGCAGGGCCCTCTCTTGTAGACTGTAAGCTCTCGTGGACAGGGTCCTCTCTCCCTATGTAACCCCTCAAGGGCAGAGTCCTCTCTCCCTATGTAAACCCTCGTGGGTAGGCTCCTCTCTCCCTATGTAATACCTGGCGGGCAGGGTCCTCTCTCCCTATGTAAACCCTCGTGAGCAGGCTCCTCTCTCCCTAAGTTACCCCTTGCGGGCAGGGTCCTCTCTCCCTATGTAACCCCTCACGGGCAGGGTCCTCTCTCCCTATGTAAACCTTTGTGAGCAGGCTCCTCTCTCCCTATGTTACTCCTCGCGGGCAGGGCCCTCTCTCCCTATGTAAACCCTCGCGGGCAGGGCCCTCTCTCCCTATGTTACCCCTCGCGGGCAGGGTTCTCACTCCATATGTACAAGTCTACCATTTAGCTTATTCATGTAACATGTTTTTAGTTTTGCAATGTTCGGTTTGTTAACCCTGGAATCAAGGGGAGCCTTAAAGATAAGTAATAATAAGTGATGGGGCAGGAAGCCAATGGCTCTTTCCTCTAAGATACCAGGATGAGCGGAGGAGCGACTCCTTAGAGAGCTCACAGGTAAGTAATGGGAGAACTTTACTGTCCCAACCCTGACAGTCCAGATTACTGAGATATATGACCCATTGCTCCCACAGTGATAGCCTCTCCCCAGCACCCTACTCCGTACTGACGAACCAGACGTCTGCAGGTGGGTGACTTCTCCTTCTGGACTCATCTGTGGCTTATATCCACAGTCATGTAATTAGACTCCTAGCTGGAGTCAAACACTGCATGAAGGGAGGGTGTGAGAGCGGCGGTGTATATCCTCTCTGTGAGCGATTCTCTGCAGGACTCAGTGTGGACAATAAGGCCTTATTCACACGTCCCGCAAAGATGTCCGTAATTGCGGATCTGTAATCACGTTACATTGATTTATATTGGGCTATTCACACAGTCCGTGATAACCCCATAATTTAGTTAAAAAAAAAATTAAAAAAGGAAACGTCCTAATCTGGATTGAGGTGCGGATTACCAGAAGTCTATGGCATCCATATTTTTTTACGGATGTCACATCCACAACGTCTAAAACACACGGATCAAACCTAAGCAAACGATTACTGTTCACATTTTATGGAAACGGATGCAAATACGGATGATTTTCCACGGGTCACAAAGAAAAAAACTAAGAGAAAGCTTTGCGGCCCAGAAAAATTCCTGAACGTGTGATAGAGGCCTAAGGATTTGCTAGATTGTCGATTTTGTGGGGGGTGGAGAGGAAGGGGGGTAACCGACCGAGCTGTTAGTGTCTCTATAAGAAGCTCCTCCTCCTCCGCTCTCCATGTTGTCCAAGGGCAGCCCTGAAACCTGAAAGATGTGTAAAGAGGAGGCAGACACAACCCCGGCCGCAGGGTCTGCAAACCTGGTCAGGACCCCCAGGAAACGTCCGACCTCTGTAACTGCAAACACACTGCACCAATCAGGAACCTCTCTTCTTCTATTGTATCACATCCTTATATCACGGAATAAAATGGGAATAATCCTTTATAAATCCTACAATGTGATTATCTGGAATGTTCTATAGATCCTGTCTCTCACAGGTGACATTACCGACCAGAAATATTACCCCCCCCCCCCCTCCATTCTATGTAGCTGGGAAAACATGCAAACCTCAACAGAGCATAAAATACTTACATTCCCCACTGTATATAATATACACATACACACTATAGATATACACTATATATATAATACACACACTATAGATATACGCTATATATAATACACACACTATAGATATACACTATATATAATACACACTATAGATATACACTATATATAATACGCACACTATAGATATACACTATATATATAATACACACACTATAGATACACACTATATATATAATACACACTATAGATATACACTATATATAATACACACTATAGATATACACTATATATTATACACCCTATAGATATACACTATATATATAATACACACTATAGATACACACTATATATATAATACACACTATAGATATACACTATATATAATACACACACTATAGATATACACTATATATAATACACACTATAGATATACACTATATATAATACACACACTATAGATATACACTATATATAATACACACACTATAGATATACACTATATATATAATACACACACTATAGATATACACTATATATAATACACACTATAGATATACACTATATATAATACACACTATAGATATACACTATATATAATACACACTATAGATATACACTATATATAATACACACTATAGATATACACTATATATAATACACACACTATAGATACACACTATATATAATACACACTATAGATATACACTATATATAATACACACACTATAGATATACACTATATATAATACACACTATAGATATACACTATATATAATACACACACTATAGATATACACTATATATAATATACATACTATAGATATACACTATATATAATACACACTATAGATATACACTATATATAATACACACTATAGATATACACTATATATAATACACACTATAGATATACACTATATATAATACATACTATAGATATACACTATATATAATACACACACTATAGATATACACTATATATAATACACACTATAGATATACACTATATATAATACACACACTATAGATATACACTATATATAATACACACACTATAGATATACACTATATATAATACACACACTATAGATATACACTATATATAATACACACTATAGATATACACTATATATAATACACACACTATAGATATACACTATATAATACACACTATAGATATACACTATATAATACACACTATAGATATACACTATATATAATACACACTATAGATATACACTATATATAATACACACACTATAGATATACACTATATATAATACACACTATAGATATACACTATATATAATACACACACTATAGATATACACTATATATAATACACACTATAGATATACACTATATATAATACACACACTATAGATATACACTATATATAATACACACACTATAGATATACACTATATAATACACACTATAGATATACACTATATATAATACACACACTATAGATATACACTATATATAATATACATACTATAGATATACACTATATATAATACACACTATAGATATACACTATATATAATACACACTATAGATATACACTATATATAATACATACTATAGATATACACTATATATAATACACACACTATAGATATACACTATATATAATACACACTATAGATATACACTATATATAATACACACACTATAGATATACACTATATATAATACACACACTATAGATATACACTATATATAATACACACCCTATAGATATACACTATATATATAATACACACTATAGATATAAACTATATATAATATATATATAGTGTATATCTATAGTGTGTATTATATATAGTGTATATCTATAGTGTGTGTATTATATATAGTGTATATCTATAGTGTGTATTATATATAGTGTATATCTATAGTGTGTATTATATATAGTGTATATCTATAGTGTGTATTATATATAGTGTATATGTAGTGTGTATTATATATATTGTATATCTATAGTGTGTATTATATATAGTGTATATCTATAGTGTGTGTATTATATATAGTGTATATCTATAGTGTGTATTATATATAGTGTATATCTATAGTGTGTATTATATATAGTGTATATCTATAGTGTGTGTATTATATATAGTGTATATCTATAGTGTGTATTATATATAGTGTATATCTATAGTGTGTATTATATATAGTGTATATCTATAGTGTGTATTATATATAGTGTATATCTATAGTGTGTATTATATATAGTGTATATCTATAGTGTGTATTATATATAGTGTATATCTATAGTGTGTGTAATATATATAGTGTATATCTATAGTGTGTATTATATATATATAGTGTAATCTATAGTGTGTATTATATATAGTGTATATCTATAGTGTGTATTATATATAGTGTATATCTATAGTGTGTGTATTATATATAGTGTATATCTATAGTGTGTGTATTATATATAGTGTATATCTATAGTGTGTGTATTATATATAGTGTATATCTATAGTGTGTATTATATATAGTGTATATCTATAGTGTGTGTATTATATATAGTGTATATCTATAGTGTGTGTATTATATATAGCGTATATCTATAGTGTGTGTATTATATATATAGTGTATATCTATAGTGTGTAATACACACACTATAGATATACGCTATATATAATACACACTATAGATATACACTATATATAATACACACACTATAGATATACACTATATATAATACACACACTATAGATATACACTATATATAATACACACACTATAGATATACACTATATATAATACACACACTATAGATATACACTATATATAATACACACACTATAGATATACACTATATATAATACACACTATAGATATACACTATATATAATACACACACTATAGATATACACTATATATAATACACACACTATAGATATACACTATATATATAATACACACACTATAGATATACACTATATATATTACACACACTATAGATATACACTATATATATAATACACACTATAGATATACACTATATATAATACACACACTATAGATATACACTATATATAATACACACACTATAGATATACGCTATATATAATACACACACTATAGATATACACTATATATAATACACACTATAGATTACACTATATATATATAATACACACTATAGATATACACTATATATATTACACACACTATAGATATACACTATATATAATACACACTATAGATATACACTATATATAATACACACACTATAGATATACACTATATATAATACACACACTATAGATATACACTATATATAATACACACACTATAGATATACACTATATATAATACACACACTATAGATATACACTATATATAATACACACACTATAGATATACACTATATATAATACACACACTATAGATATACACTATATAATACACACACTATAGATATACACTATATATAATACACACACTATAGATATACGCTATATATAATACACACACTATAGATATACACTATATATAATACACACTGTAGATATACACTATACATAATACACACACTATAGATATACACTATATATAATACACACTATAGATATACACTATATATAATACACACTATAGATATACACTATATATAATATACACTATAGATATACACTATATATAATACACACTATAGATATACACTATATATACAACACACACTATAGATATACACTATATATAATACACACACTATAGATATACACTATATATAATACACACTATAGATATACACTATATATAATACACACACTATAGATATACACTATATATAATACACACTATAGATATACACTATACATAATACACACACTATAGATATACACTATATATAATACACACACTATAGATATACACTATATATAATACACACTATAGATATACACTATATATAATACACACACTATAGATATACACTATATATAATACACACTATAGATATACACTATATATATTACACACACTATAGATATACACTATATATAATACACACACTATAGATATACACTATATATAATACACACACTATAGATATACACTATATATAATACACACTATAGATATACACTATATATAATACACACACTATAGATATACACTATATATAATACACACACTATAGATATACGCTATATATAATACACACTATAGATATACGCTATATATAATACACAATATAGATATACACTATATATAATACACACTATAGATATACACTATATATAATACACACACTATAGATATACACTATATATAATACACACTATAGATATACACTATATATAATACACACACTATAGATATACACTATATATAATACACACACTATAGATATACACTACAGTATATATAATACACACACTATAGATATACACTATAGATAATACACACACTATAGATATACACTATATATAATACACACACTATAGATATACACTATATATAATACACACACTATAGATATACACTATATATAATACACACACTATAGATATACACTATATATAATACACACTATAGATATACACTATATATAATACACACACTATAGATATACACTATATATAATACACACACTATAGATATACACTATATATAATACACACTATAGATATACACTATATATAATACACACACTATAGATATACACTATAGATAATACACACACTATAGATATACACTATATATAATACACACTATAGATATACACTATATATAACACACACTATAGATATACACTATATATATATAATACACACACTATAGATATACACTATATATAATACACACTACAGATATACACTATATATAATACACACACTATAGATATACACTATATATAATACACACACTATAGATATACACTATATATAACACACACACTATAGATATACACTATATATAATACACACTATAGATATACACTATATATAATACACACTATAGATATACACTATATATAATACACACACTATAGATATACACTATATATAATACACACTATAGATATACACTATATATAATACACACACTATAGATATACACTATATATAATACACACACTATAGATATACACTATATAATACACACTATAGATATACACTATATATAATACACACACTATAGATATACACTATATATAATACACACACTATAGATATACACTATATATAATACACACACTATAGATATACACTATATATAATACACACACTATAGATATACACTATATATATATATATATATAATACACACTATAGATATACACTATATATAATACACACACTATAGATATACACTATATATATAATACACACTATAGATATACACTATATAACAATGAATACAAATCTCACTTCTCGTCACTAACCTCTCTATAGGAGGAGGATCCTGGTTGTCTTAAGGACCTTTGATAATGTCACAGTCATGTGATCAGTCACATGGGTGGGAGGAGTCAGCTACAACCTACATGAGAAGACACGACTGCCCCTTGGTCCTCGGATAGTTAATCAATCCACTCTATAAGGAACTATGTAGAGATGAGCGAACCTAGAGCATGCTGGAGTCGATCCGAACCTGATCTTTCGGCATGTGATTAGCGGTGGCTGCTGCAGTTGGATAAAGCCCTAAGGCTATGTGGAAATCATGGATGTAGTCATTGGCTGTATCCATGTTTTCCAGACAACCTTAGAGCTTTATCCAAGTTCAGCAGCCCCAGCTAATCAAATACCGAAAGTTCGGGTTCGGATCGACTCGAACCCAAACCCCGGTTCGCTCATCTCACCCCCCAGAAATGGTGACGCCATACACTACCATTCAAAAGTTTGGGGTCACATAGAAATGTCCTTATTTTTGAAGGAAAAGCACTGTACTTTACAATGAAGATAACTTTAAACTAGTCCTAACTTTAAACCAATCCACTCTATACGTTGCTAATGTGGTAAATGACTATTCTAGCTGCAAATGTCTGTTTTTTGGTGCAATATCTACATAGGTGTATAGAGGCCCATTTCCAGCAACTATCACTCCAGTCTTCTAATGGTACAATGTGTTTGCTCATTGGCTCAGAAGGATAATTGATGATTAGAAAACCCTTGTGCAATCATGTTCACACATCTGAAAACAGTCTAGCTCGTTACAGAAGCTACAAAACTGACCTTCCTTTGAGCAGATTGTGTTTCTGGAGCATCACATTTGTGGGGTCAATTAAACGCTCAAAATGGCCAGAAAAAGAGAACTTTCATCCGAAACTCGACAGTCTATTCTTGTTCTTAGAAATGAAGGCTATTCCATGCCAGAAATTGCTAAGAAATTGAAGATTTCCTACAACGGTGTGTACTACTCCCTTCAGAGGACAGCACAAACAGGCTCTAACCAGAGTAGAAAAAGAAGTCGGAGGCCGCGTTGCACAACTAAGCAAGAAGATAAGCACATTAGAGTCTCTTGTTTGAGAAACAGACGCCTCACAGGTCCCCAACTGGCATCTTCATTAAATAGTACCCGCAAAACACCAGTGTCGTCACCATCTACAGGGAAGAGGCGGCTGCCGGATTTTGGCCTTCAGGGCAGAGAAAAAGCCATATGTGAGACTGGCCAATAAAAGAAAAAGATTAAGATGGGCAAAAGAACACAGAGATTGGACAGAGGAAGACTGGAAAAAAGTGTTGTGGACGATGGATGAATCCAAGTTTGAGGTGTTTGGATGACAAAGAAGAACGTTTGTGAGACGCAGAAGAAATGAGAAGATGCTGGAAGAATGCCTGACGCCATCTGTTATACATGGTGGAGGTCATGTGATGGTCTGGGGTTGGTGCTGGAGGTTGGAGATTTGTACAGGGTAAAAGGGATTGTGAATAAGGAAGGCCATCACTCTGCACCGCCATGCCATACCCAGTGGGCAGCGCTTGGTTGGAGCCAATTTCATCCTACAACAGGACAATGACCCTAAACACCTCCAAATTGTGCAAGCACTATTTCCAGCAGAAGCAGCAGCTGGTATTCTATCATAGGTAATGGAGTGGCCAGCGCAGTCACCAGATCACAACCCCATTGTGGGAGCAGCTGGACCGTATGGTACGCCAGAAGTGCCCATCCAACCAATCCAACTTGTGGGAGCTGCTTCTAGAAGCGTGGGGGGCAATTTCTCCAGCTTACCCCAACAGATTAATAGCTAGAATGCCAAAGGTGTGCAATGCTGGAATTGCTGCAAAAGGAGGATTCTGGGACGGAAGCAAAGTGTGATGGAAGAACAATGTTATTTCACATACAAATCAGTATTTCTAACCTTGTCAATGTCTTGTCTCTATTTTCTATTCATTTCACAACGTATGGTGGTGAAGAAGTGGGACTTTTCATGGAAAACACAAAATTGTTTGGGTGACCCCAAACTTTTGAACGGTAGTGTATAATGTCTGCACTCAATGTCGCCATCATTTCCATCTCATCCACATGTATTACCAGAAGAATAAGGAACAAGAAGGAGAGGAACAGGAAATAGCAGCACGCCATAAAGTGAGGAGAATGCCGGGCTCAGTATAGACTGACACTATGGCGGGAACCACCCGAAGAATTAACCCGCTTATTCTTCGGGCAAACGGTGGAATCTGCCAAGCCAAAGAATGAAGCCTATGGGACCAACAGAGATGCGAGCGGGGGCGAGCTGCGGAATCCACGGCGGGTGATCTGCCAGGATTCCCTATGTAGACATACCCCAACTGCAGATATATGGTCGGTTATTTCTGGGATTTATTTAAAGCCCCCATGTCCATCTATTCCACCCTATTAGTATTTTCTTTCTTATTATCTAATGATACAGTGGGGAAAGTAAGTATTTCATACGCTGCTGATTTTATAGCTTAAATTTACTCACCGAAATTTCTTCTTTCCATGAGTCCATAGGCAGCACAGAGTCATATGGGTTATCTAGTTTATCCTATACTGACAGGCAGAAGAAACAAGATTAATTAATTAAACAATTAAACAATCGGACCAAAAAGGCATCCATAAATGGGAGCCAGAGGCACGAAACAGACGTGTAAGTTATGCAGCAATACAAAGTTTAATTAGGGTGGGGTGCTGCGCTGCCCATGGACTCATGGAAAGAAGAAATTTCGGTGAGTAAATTTAAGCTTTCCATATCGTCCTACAGCAGCATAGAGATATAAGGGAAAACAAAGCAATGTCAAAGAAAAAGGGAGGGATATCAGCCAGAGAACGCCTTTTTTAGCACCTTTCTGCCGAAGGCCACCCTGTCATTGGAGATGCCATCCAATTTGTAATGTTTCATAAAGTAGTAGGAAAGGACCATGTAGCCGCAGAACAGATCTGTTGCAAGGAGACTTCAGCCATCTCTGCCCAGGAGGTTGAAGTAGAGCGAGTCGAGTGAGCTCAAATCCCAACAGGTGGAGTTAAGTCTTTGAGTTTGTAACACTCTGAGATGACATCCTTTATCCACCTAGAAAGAGAGGCTTTGGAAGCAGCTCTACCTTTGTTGGGACCTTGGAACTGTAAGAACAGCGTATCAGATGAACATAAGTCCTCTGTTCGAGCCAAGTAGGCTAGCACTGACCTCTTAACATCAAGGCAGTGTAGTTTTGCCTGTTCTTCACCGTAAGGTTGGTCATGTAGACTCGGGAGGACAATCTCCTAGTTGAGGTTTGTAACAGAAGGGACCATAGGGTTTTGTACGAAGAATGAGGCAGTCATGATTAATAGATAAATACGGCTCCTTACAATAGAGAGCTTGCATCTCCCCTACACGTTTGGCTGAAACAATCGCCACTAAAACAGAGTTTTCCAGGAAAGTAGCTTGAGAGAAATCTCCTCCATGTGTTCAAAGGGCTGTCCTGAGAGAACTTCTAGAACTATAGAGAGGACCCATGAAGCAACTGGATTTTTAACTGGAGGACGCAGATTTCTGATGGCCTTAAAGAATCTTCTGACCATAGGCCGGTTAGAAAACTTGCCTTCAAACAGATAGTTGACAGCAGAGAAATGGACTTTAAGAGTATTGAACTTCAAGCCCTTAGCAAATCCCTCTTGCAGGAATTTTAAGATGTCAGGAAGAGAAGGGATGCTTACATTATGGGATTCACACCAGTAATTAAACACTTTGGCGACTCTATTATACACACTACCATTCAAAAGTTTGGGGTCACCCAAACAATTTTGTGTTTTCCATGAAGTCACATTTCTTCACCGCCATATGTTGTGAAATGAATAGAAAATAGAGTCAAGACATTGACAAGGTTAGAAATAAGGATTTGTATGTGAAATAACATTGTTCTTCCATCACACTTTGCTTCCGTCCCAGAATCCTCCTTTTGCGGCAATTCCAGCATTGCACACCTTTGGCATTCTAGCTATTAATCTGTTGGGGTAAGCTGGAGAAATTGCCCCCCACGCTTCTAGAAGCAGCTCCCACAAGTTGGATTGGTTGGATGGGCACTTCTGGTGTACCATATGGTCCAGCTGCTCCCACAATGGGGTAGTGATCTGGTGACTGCGCTGGCCACTCCATTCCCTATGATAGAATACCAGCTGCTGCTTCTGCTGGAAATAGTTGGAGGTGTTTAGGGTCATTGTCCTGTTGTAGGATGAAATTGGCTCCAACCAAGCGCTGTCCACTGGGTATGGCATGGCGGTGCAGAGTGATAGCCTTCCTTATTCACAATCCCTTTTACCCTGTACAAATCTCCCACCTTACCAGCACCAACCCCAGACCATCACATGACCTCCACCATGTATAACAGATGGCGTCAGGCATTCTTCCAGCATCTTCTCATTTCTTCTGCGTCTCACAAACGTTCTTCTTTGTCATCCAAACACCTCAAACTTGGATTCATCCGCCCACAACACTTTTTTCCAGTCTTCCTCTGTCCAATGTCTGTGTTCTTTTGCCCATATTGATCTTTTATTGGCCAGTCTCAGATATGGCTTTTTCTTTGCCACTCTGCCCTGAAGGCTAAAATCCAGCAGCCGCCTCTTCACTGTAGATGGTGACACTGGTGTTTTGCGGTTACTATGTAATGGAGATGCCAGTTGGGGACCTGTGAGGCGTCTGTTTCTCAAACTAGAGACTCTAATGTGCTTATCTTCTTGCTTAGTTGTGCAACGCGGCCTCCCACTTCTTTTTCTACTCTAGTTAGAGCCTGTTTGTGCTGTCCTCTGAAGGGAGTAGTACACACCGTTGTAAGAAATCTTCAATTTCTTAGCAATTTCTCGCATGGAATAGCCTTCATTTCTAAGAACAAGAATAGACTGTCGAGTTTCAGATGAAAGTTCTCTTTTTCCAGAAATTTTGAGGAAGGTCCGTTTTGTAGCTTCTGTAACGAGCTAGACTGTTTTCAGATGTGTGACCATGATTGCACAAGGGTTTTCTAATCATCAATTAGCCTTCGGAGCCAATGAGCAAACACATTGGACCATTAGAAGACTGGAGTGATAGTTGCTGGAAATGGGCCTCTATACACCTATGTAGATATTGCACCAAAAACCAGACATTTGCAGCTAGAACAGTCATTTACCACATTAGCAATGTATAGAGTGGATTTCTTTAAAATTAGGACTAGTTTAAAGTTATCTTTATTGAAAAGTACAGTGCTTTTCCTTCAAAAATAAAGACATTTCAATGTGACCCCAAACTTTTGAATGGTAGTGTACCTTCAAGGTAGCTGATCTTCTTGATGACAAGAGTATTTCGGCCACATCATCCGGGAATCCTTTCTCCAGAAGATTCAACCTGTCAGCCTCCAGCCTGTCAAATGGAGGTTCTGTGGGTTTGGATGAAGAAACCCCTCCTGAGTGAGAAGGTGCGGACAAATTGGAAGGGTCCTGTAGCAGCCCCTCGAAAGCTTTAATGCAAATGGGAACCAGGCTCTCCTGGGCCAAAACGGGAGTACCGCTATAACTGTGGCTTGGTCCTCGGAATCATGGGAAAAGGAGGAAAGAGATAAATCAGCTTGTTCTTCCAAATGATAGACAACCCGTCTATGTAATCTGGATGATCCTGCTTGAAGATTGAGCAGAAGGACATGACCTTCCTGTTCTTCCTTATTGCCATGACATCGATGTCGGGGTACCCGAAGATACTGGTTATCCGATTGAAGGTCTTGGCATGAAGACTCCATTCTGATTGACACAACTGATTTCGGCTCAGCCAATCTGCTGCTTTGTTCAGGACTCCCCTGATATGAATCGTTTTCAAGTCCAGAAGATGCTCCTCTGCCCACATTATCAGACAACGACACTCCTTCATCAGGGAGACGGACTTGGTACCCCCCTGTTTGTTCACATAGAACAAGGTCGCTGAGTTGTCTGATTGGATCAGGATTCTACAGCCCTGGACGTGACACGAGAGAGACACTAGGGCACGATGAACAGCTCTCAGTTTCCTCAGATTTGATGAACTCCGACCCTCCTCTGAGGTCCACGCCTGCTGGACCCACAGATCTCCCATATGTGCCCCCCAACATGCTCTGGAAGCGTCGGTGGTGACCGACAACTGGGGGGTACTGGACAGTGACCTCCCTCCACACACCTTGTCCTGTCTCAACCACCAAGATAGGTCTTTCCGCGTGGCGGGTGGAGTGACAGGGCCAAATCTATGTCCGATTTGAGGCAGTTCCACCTGGAGAGAATGTCTTGCTGGAGTAACCTCATGTGTGCACGTGCCCAAGGCACAGCCTCCAGAGAGGATGTCATCGACCCCAGAACTCGCATGCCCATTCTGATCGTGATATCTGGACAGGAGAGAAGAGCTTGGACTTCTGTAACAGCTTGGAGGATCTCTCTTCTGTAAGGTAGAGCTTCGTTGCAAACAAATTTATGATGAAACCTAGAAACTTGTATGCTTGTGAAGGGACCAAGTTGGATTTATTTAGGTTCAAAATGAATCCATAATTCTCCAAGACTTCCCTGGTTAAATGAAAATGTTCGAGGAGAGTCTCTTGGGAGGCAGCCTTGATGAACCAATCATCCAAATAAGGGACGATAAATATCCCCTGAAGCCTGAGATGGGCAGCCAAAATCACAATGATCTTTGTAAAAACCATTGGGGCTGTTGAGGTAATGAAGAGTCATCTTCCCTCTGAAGATGGCCACTCGGAGAAACTTGCGACGGGATGGAAGGATGGGAATATGCAAGTATGCGTCCTTCAAAATCGATTGTGGCGGAAAAGTCGATCTTCTGGAGGAAGGCAATCACAGACCTGATGGTTTCCATTTTGAAATGATTGCAGTTGATATATCTGTCCAGGAATGATAGGTCTATCACAAGCCGCCAATCGCCTTCCTTTTAGGGGACTGCAAAAATCCTGGAATAAACACCTCGACCTTGCTGGTGAAGAGGGACTCTCTCTATGGCGTTTTTCCCCAGAAAATCTGACAGCAGATTGTGGAGTTTTCGACTGTCCTTGTTGCAGAAGAACACATTTGGGATTTGAGAGAATTCTATGGAGTATCCTCTCGACACTACCGATCTGGCCCAGGCATCTGAGGTCGTTTTCTCCCATATTGGAGCGAAGAGGCTGAGCCTTGTCCCTACGCCTGAGGAGACAGTTTTGGCGGCATTGTTTTTTATCTTTGTCGTCAGAGAACTGCTTATTCTTGAAGGTAGAAGATGAGCTAACACCTCGGGGCTTGAACTTGTTCTGTCTGCTTTGAGGGGCGACTCGCCTCCCCGCCGGGGACCTCCGGAATGTTTTACGAAAGGATGCTGCTTCTCCTCCTAATCGTCCAGCATCTCCTATCTGTCTCTCTGGACTTTTTGCTGAAGAAGACACCACAGACACTGTTTCTGCACCTATGTCTCCTACAACTGACACCCCTCTGATACGAGACTCTTTTCATCCCCTCTGCCTGATCCCCTGGACGAATTGCTGCATTTTGATTCTCCCTTCAATTTGGTCTCCTTCAAGCAGCTGTTGTTAGCCTTAAGGGATTCTATCAGGGCGGACCTTGAACGCTCTATATTTGTTATCCAGGGATCAGTGTATGCGTTAACAGATAGAGTCCAACAGCTGGAAAACACAATGAGCGCTGTCATCACTGAACATAACACCTTACTTAACTCGCACCAACACCTGAAACAGGAGGTGTCACAGTTGAAGAACACTATGGCTGCAATTGAGGACCGCACTCGGAATCATAACATCAAACTTCGCGGCATCCCCGAGTCGGTCCAACCCGCAGAACTGTGCAACTTTATACAGGGGTTTATCAAAACCATGACACCGTCTGTGCCCCATGAGGATCTTACAATTGACTGGGCGCTTCGTTTGCCCCGACCCGCCCAGCTATCCCCCGATACTCCGAGAGATACGCTCATACGGATCAGACATACATGTCAAGACTCAATTTTTAGCAGCAACCTGGCGGCATTCTGCTCCAACCTCCGTTTATGCTAAAATATCTGTGTTTCCAGACCTTTCGGCAGCGACGCTGCAAGCACGCAAAAGGTTTGCTCCAGATACCTCTACACTGAAAGATAGAGGAATCAGATATAAATGGGGACACTCAGCTAGCCTTCTGGTTCTACATGGACCCCGACCCGTATTGCTCCCTACAGTAGAAGCTGGCCTTGACTTTCTGCAGCACATGAACTTAACTCCTCTCTCCCACACTGACACGACTATTGCTTCTTCACCTCGGTTTGGAACCACATCCCACTAACTTTCTTCTGATGCTGAGCCACGTTTTCTCAATCAACCTGTGCAGGACTTTCGTCTCGGTAGACCTTATGCTTCCATGCTTGAACACTTCTTCCAGCCTCAGCTTAAAACTGGACTTTGTGCCCTCTTGTTGGTTTGATGCTTTGTGATAGTCATGGTGTTGTACTGTCCGGGCCTCCTCTATGTCTTTGTGTTATCATTGCTCATATGTCCTTTAGGCCCTCATGTTACTTATAATTTCTCACTGACAGCCTCGCCACATCCTTTATGCCACAGTATACTACTTCTACTACGGATTACACAGCAGGGCTACATATATTTTGGATGTCTGTCCGTCTCTGGTTGTCTTGTCTTATGTTTGTTTGTTTGTCCCTTTGTTCTTTGTTATGGAACGTTGTTTTATTATGTTACTATTCTCAATCAACTTCTCTGTTCGCTACTTTTGCTTGCTACTTCATGTAGACCGTCATAACCGCTATACCTACATTTTCTCATTGTTTAGATTGTGACTGTGTATATTGCCACTGTATTTTGCAACATTATTCTGCATACTGGTTACAAATTTACTGTATTGTGTATAAAACCCATAATATGTGAAAAACCCTAAGTAAAACACATTGAAACGTTAACAAGGAGGACTCCTCTGCTGGATACATAGATTTTCTAGATTGACGGGCGACAGCCAGATCAATTTTAGGAGGATTCTCCCAAGGTTTAGAAACCTCAGAAAAACAGCACTTACCAGGGAAGTACATGCCTATTCTGACATGGCTGCGCTGCTGCTGCGAGGTGAAAACAGCTTGAACAAGGATCCATCAGTTTCACAGGAGCTTTGGATCCTGCAGTTTCCCTCCCCAAGATGGCGGCTCCACAGGAAGTACCTCTCCAAACAGGAAGTGGGGGAAGGATGATGCCACATCCAATATGGCGCTGCTGCTGTTAAATGCCTACGTCTTGAACCGGGACCTCAGCAGCAACAAGCCTTGGATGCATGCACTGGCAGGCAGCCACAGCGGAGGACTAGTGGACCCCCACAGTCAGTGCCACCGGGCCTCCGTGCACTGCACATTGGATCCAAACACAGTAGGTGATGTGGGCAGCAGGGGAAGAAGCTAACCCCACTGGCCACAGTCAGCGATTAGCTTCAGAAATATCCTCATATAGGACACAGAGACAAAGGAAACACTTCTACCTGCAGAAGAAACAAAACACGTCTGTTCATTGCCTCTGGCTCTCTCTTATGGACGCCTTTTTGGTCTGATTGTTTAATTAATTAATCTTGTTTCTTCTGCCTGGCAGTATAGGATTAACTAGTTAACTCATATGTCTCTGTGCTGCTGTAGGACGATATGGAAAAGAAGATTTCCCACCTATAAAGAATGGAGAGGTCTGTCAAAGATCTTTAAGGTTTCGGACCTATTGCTGGGGGGAAACTTTGAGTTTCAGCTCCTTAGTTGTCCCGGCTGTGGGTTTCCTCCTTAGTTGTCCCAGCTGTGTGTTTCCTCCTTAGTTGTCTCAGCTGTGTGTCTCCTCCTTAGTTGTCCCGGCTGTGGGTTTCCTCCTTAGTTGTCCCGGCTGTGTGTCTGCTCCTCAGTTGTCCCGGCTGTGGGTTTCTCCTCCTTAGTTGTCCCGGCTGTGGGTTTCCTCCTTAGTTGTCCCAGCTGTGTGTTTCCTCCTTAGTTGTCACGGCTGTGGGTTTCCTCCTTAGTTGTCCCGGCTGTGGGTTTCCTCCTTAGTTGTCCCGGCTGTGGGTTTCCTCCTTAGTTGTCTCGGCTGTGTGTTTCCTCCTTAGTTGTCCTGGCTGTGTGTTTCCCCCTTAGTTGTCCCGGCTGTGTGTCCCCTCCTTAGTTGTCCCGGCTGTGTGTTTCCTCCTTAGTTGTCCTGGCTGTGTTTCCTCCTTAGTTGTCCCGGCTGTGTGTTTCCTCCTTAGTTGTCCCGGCTGTGTGTCTCCTCCTTTGTTGTTTCGGCTGTGTGTCTCCCCCTTAGTTGTCCCGGCTGTGGGTTTCCTCCTTAGTTGTCCCGGCTGTGTGTTTTGGGTCATTGTTTTGCTGTAAGACCCAGTCAAGGCTGTTACAGAGAGAAGGAGGTTGTTGGCCAAAATCTAGTGATACACGGCCCTATCCAAACCCCCCCTTCAATACGGTGCAGTCGTTGTGTCCCTTCTGTTGAAAAGCCCCCAAAGTATCGAGTCTAAACAGAGAAATTCTTGTGTCGTCCCCTCCCCCTTTTTTTCTCGCATTAGTTACAGGGGATTAATACTGATTGGTCAGATTACTGGTGATGCCACAAGATGGCGTCAAACCTGAGAATACTGTGGGGAAATATAAAAGAAAAAAAGAAACATTTATAGATGCAAATTGTCTTTATTTGGTCAAAGTGTTAAAACCACACACACACACACACACATATATATTAGTATCCCGAAGCTTGTGGTCACGAGTCCAGGATAACATATGGGGAGAAGCATATTACAATAATAATTAGGCGGATTGCTTCCCTCTTCTTCCTGTGACTTTTGCCTCCGCTGTCACTTTGCTTCAGTCTCTTCCTCCTCCTCTTTTCCCTCTTCCTCCTGTGACTTTTGCCTCCGCTATCACTTTGCTTCAGTCTCTTCCTCCTCCGCCTCCTGTGACTTTTGCCTCCGCTATCACTTTGCTTCAGTCTCTTCCTCCTCCCTCCTCTTCCTCCTCCGCCTCCTGTGACTTTTGCCTCCGCTATCACTTTGCTTCAGTCTCTTCCTCCTCCCTCCTCTTCCTCCTCCGCCTCCTGTGACTTTTGCCTCCGCTATCACTTTGCTTCAGTCTCTTCCTCCTCCCTCCTCTTCCTCCTCCGCCTCCTGTGACTTTTACCTCCGCTATCACTTTGCTTCAGTCTCTTCCTCCTCCCTCCACTCTACTGCATGTCTTTTTTCCATAACCCAGATTTCTGCAGCTTGCTCAGCCCTTCATGCAGTCGCCGCATACGGCCGAGATGTGGCCGTTTTTTAGCTCCCCCCCACCATATGCGGCAACAGCAGATTCTCCAGTCCAGTTCTGAAGTTTCTCAGCACCCGCTCTATAAGACGACCCCTGACTTTTGAGAAGATTTTTCTGGTTTAAAAAGTAGTCTCATATGCAGTAAAATACAGTATTTCTTTCCTGTCAGTAATTTCCTCCTCTCCTTATAGTTCTCTCTGTTTTCCGGACAGTAATTTCCTCCTCTCCTTATACTTCTCTCTCCTCTCCTGTCAGTAATTTCCTCCTCTCCTTATACATCTCTCTCCTCTCCTGTCAGTAATTTTCTCCTCTCCTTATACTTCTCTCTCCTGTCAGTAATTTCCTCCTCTCCTTATACATCTCTCTCCTCTCCTGTCAGTAATTTCCTCCTCTCCTTATACTTCTCTCTCCTGTCAGTAATTTCCTCCTTTCCTTATACATCTCTCTCCTCTCCTGTCAGTAATTTCCTCCTCTCCTTATACTTCTCTCTGTTTTCCTGTCAGTAATTTCCTCCTCTCCTTATACTTCTCTCTGTTCTCCTGTCAGTAATTTCCTCCTCTCCTTATACTTCTCTCTGTTCTCCTGTCAGTAATTTCCTCCTCTCCTTGTACATCTCTCTGTTCTCCTGTCAGTAATTTCCTCCTCTCCTTGTACATCTCTCTCCTCTCCTGTCAGTAATTTCCTCCTCTCCTTATACTCCTCTCTCCTCTCCTGTCAGTAATTTCCTCCTCTCCTTATACTCCTCTCTCCTCTCCTGTCAGTAATTTCCTCCTCTCCTTATACTTCTCTCTGTTCTCCTGTCAGTAATTTCCTCCTCTCCTTATACATCTCTCTCCTCTCCTGTCAGTAATTTCCTCCTCTCCTTATACATCTCTCTCCTCTCCTGTCAGTAATTTCCTCCTCTCCTTATACATCTCTCTCCTTATACATCTCTCTCCTCTCCTGTCAGTAATTTCCTCCTCTCCTTATACTTCTCTCTGTTCTCCTGTCAGTAATTTCCTCCTCTCCTTATACATCTCTCTCCTCTCCTGTCAGTAATTTCCTCCTCTCCTTATACTTCTCTCTGTTCTCCTGTCAGTAATTTCCTCCTCTCCTTATACTTCTCTCTGTTCTCCTGTCAGTAATTTCCTCCTCTCCTTATACATCTCTCTCCTTATACATCTCTCTCCTCTCCTGTCAGTAATTTCCTCCTCTCCTTATATTCCTCTCTCCTCTCCTGTAAGTAATTTCCTCCTCTCCTTATACTTCTCTCTGTTCTCCTGTCAGTAATTTCCTCCTCTCCTTATACATCTCTCTCCTCTCCTCTCACCACCTCCTCACTCTTTTCCTTATAGACTTTGTATCCCGGATATCTCTGGAAGGAGCTTATCCTCTTGAACACGACAATCGCTATATACAGTCTCTTAACTCTGTGAATGTCATGGCTGCTTCTCTCTTATGTGAACTCTCTGATGAGTAACAAGACATGATTTATACGCAAAGCATTTCCCACATTCTGAACATGAATATGGTTTCTCTCCTGTGTGAATTATCTGATGTCTAACAAGAACTGATTTGCTTGAAAAAGATTTCCCACATTGTGAACATAAATGATTCACTTCTGTGTGAATTCTCTCATGTATAAGCAGTTGATCTTTACATTTAAAACATTTCCCACATTCTGAACATACATATGGCTTCTCTCCTGTGTGAATTCTCCCATGGACAGCCAGGCCTAATTTATTTGTAAAACATTTTCCACATTCCGAACATGAATGCGGCTTCTCTACTGTGTGCCTTCTCGTATGTGCAACAAGATAAGATTTCTTTGAAAAACATTTCCCACATTCTGGACATGCGTACGGCCTCTCTCCAATGTGGATTCTCTCATGTATAATAAGATGTGATTTTGATTTAAAAAAATTCCCACATTCTGCACATGAATATTGCTTTTCCCTGGTGTGATTTCTCCCATGTGCAACAAGAAGTGATTTTGATGTAAAACATTTCCCACATTCACGACAGGAATAAGACTTCTCTCTTGTGTGGCCTGCCTCATGAGACACAAGCTCTGATTTTCTCTTAAAACATTTTCC
Organism: Dendropsophus ebraccatus; assembly: GCF_027789765.1. Lineage (NCBI taxonomy): Eukaryota > Metazoa > Chordata > Amphibia > Anura > Hylidae > Dendropsophus > Dendropsophus ebraccatus. The sequence continues at coordinate 5,463,904 of NC_091458.1, read as the reverse complement.
ACATTCTGAGCATGAATACAGCGTCTCTCTTTTGTGATGTCTCGCGTGTGTAAGAAGACTTAATTTAGACGTGAAAGATTTCCCACATTCAGGACATGGATATAGCCTCTTTCCAGTGTGAGTTTCCTGATGTTTAACAAGAACAGCTTTTTGAGCAAAACGTTCCCCACATTCTGAACATGAATATGGGTTCTCTGCTATGTGCAGTCTCTCATGTGACACAAGCTCAGATTCATCTGTAAAACATTTCCCACATAGTGAACATGAATAGGTCTCCGCTGTGTGACTTCTTCTGTGTGTTACGAGATCTGAGCTTTTTTTAGACTCTTTCCCACATTCACCACAATGAAACCTTTTCCGGTCTGTCTGATCTGTCCTTGTGGTGACAACCTCTGATGGGTCAGGAGAAAGTTTCTCATGATTAGGGGGATTATATGATAGATCTGTCCTGTGACCTCCTGGATGTACAGTAAGGTCCCGGCAGGTTTCTCCTGAGAAGTGCTGCTCCACTTCTTCATCTTCTACTTTATAATTCAGTGATAACATGAAGTCTCCATCAGCCGCATCACTGGGATTCTCTGTTTGGATTAAAATTGATTTAGTAATTATTATTATTATTATTTTTTACCCACAAAGATGATGACCTGATCTCCTTCCTATCACCCTGGACCCCACAGATCCTGATGCATCGCTCCTTCCTTTATAGGCCCCATTCATTTTCAAACCATCAAAATCTCCAGGTTTTTGCATCTTTATGAGTCTATACTTATTGGGGATGGGATTTGCTTTTTTTGTGCCGTCTGACATTTATTTTATTGTTTTTTTTTCACTGTTTGCAGCTATTAACCAGCTTGTTGTGTCTCGGCTGAATCTCGCCCTCTGATGCCGGTTTAGTTGGTTTTTGTCCCTCTAACATCAGTTGTTGGAAGATCATTTACCGACGTCCCGCTCGGCCAATCAGTGACCTGGGAGCTAGAGCAGCAGACGGGAGTTTGGGCAGGAAATGTATTAGCCCGGCAGCTGGTGGGTTAAGTGGGCGGTGGTGACATTCCTACTTCGGAATCATAATCCAGGCCAGACTGTGGCAGAGGATCTAGATGCGGAACTCACAGGGTGAAATCCGCTGTAAACTTAGGACGTGTGAACAACGTCCCTTCAATAAAAAATGTCCTGTAATTTTCTTAGCACTCATAAGTTTGGGACAAAACCTGCCACTAAAATCTGCCAGTAGCGGTGAGGGATCGAAGTTTCAAATAATTTAAAAAAATGATACTTAAAAAAAAAACAAAAGTAAAGATTAAAAAGACTAATCCGATTGTTTTGTGAATGTCTGCAGGTAAAACAAAAGGAGGAGTCCCTGCTCCCGTATGTAATTCCTGAGCCGCCCTCTAGATGGGCCCCTAGTGTACAACGAAGCAGTGATCCATTCTACATCGGGGCAGTGATCCAGTCTACACCGGGGCAGTGATCCAGTTGACACCGAAGCAGTGATCCAGTTGACACCGGAGCAGTGATCCAGTCTACACCGGAGCAGTAATCCAGTGCGCACCGGAGCAGTGATCCAGTCTACACCGGAACAGTGATCCAGCCTACACCAAAGCAGTGATCCAGTGTGCACCGGAGCAGTGATCCAGCCTACACCAGGGCAGTGATCTAGCCTACACCTGGGCAGTGATCCAGTCTACACTAGAGCAGTGATCCAGTGCGCACCGGAGCAGTGATCCAGTCTACACCGGAGCAGTGATCCAGCCTACACCAGAGCAGTGATCCAGTGTGCACCGGAGCAGTGATCCAGCCTACACCAGGGCAGTGATCTAGCCTACACCTGGGCAGTGATCCAGTCTACACCAGGGCAGTGATCTAGCCTACACCTGGGCTGTGATCCAGTGAGCACCGGAGCAGTGATCCAGTCTACACCGCAGCAGTGATCCAGTGCGCACCAGAGCAGTGATCCAGTCTACACCGGAGCAGTGATCCAGTCTACACTGGAGCAGTGATCCAGCATACACTGACTCAGCAGAGGAGAGCAGTGATGCTGTACATACCACTAATCCTATTGGCCAAGTGACTGTATCATCAGCAGGGAATATATTGTATATCCAGCGGGATTCAGGCTCATCGAACCGTCCAGGAGCCGATACTGAAGACCCTGCATTCTCACATTGGTATGATAATCCAAGACAGAGTATTGGAAAGGATTTTGATGCGGAATTCGCAGGGTGTAATCCGCTGTGAACTCGGTACATGAGACCCTGCACGTGTAGACCGGCCCGGGGCAGCATTGTCCTACATTCCCCACTAGGCTAATCACTGTATACCCTGTGGACCTGGGCCCGAAAGGGACATGGTAGTCCTGGATGTGGGAGACTGAAAACCTGTGGTGTCCCACTAGGGGTGTTACTGTTACATACACCCTTCGCAAAAGTCTGTACTTTTTGTGGTCTTATTGTGGTAAAAGAAGTATTACGACTTGACCACTTGATGTCGCTGTATTATGTATTGATATGTGGAAGCTGCACAGCTAAAGGATGTGTTACCAGAATCTGTGAACCAGTAGGATTTCTGCTTTCCTCTTTCCTATCACCTCTTCTCTCTATTCTTCTTTTGCACTCTGTTCACCCAATCACAGCGCACCCTACACGCTGTAGACAAAGTTCGTCCCTTGGGTGGGGGAGGAGAAAGAGCTTTCTGTTCGGGATAGTGTGGAGGAAGGATGCAAGCTAGATAGCTCTCCATAGCAGTCTTTACCGGGCCCTGGCCCTCTGCCAAGTCCCCACAGTTCAGTCTTATCCAGTGCCCTGCATGGGTAGGATGCAACACAGCACACTGTCACCAACTTTCTCTCAAGTACCCACACAAAGCACTATGCAGTGTTAAACCTCTTAGGAGAGGACTAGCCAACAGATCTCCTAATCCACGGCGTGGGTTGAGATTAAGTAACAGTGCAGGACAGTATCCACTAAAGAGCCACAGAGCTAGGAACTGATCCGGGTGGAGCAAAGTTGCAGTAAGCCTATGAACTCCATCTCACAGCCTGGGTGTCAGCAGGGAACCCTCAACATACCACTCAGCTCAGGTAACAAGGTCTGGGACCTGTGTCACCCATTAGTACGGTTCGGCCAACGCTAGTGTGCATAAGGTGGTGTGAAGACTATAGAAAGGTCAATACACGGACACAGGTGTTCTTCTTTTTCTTCTTCTTCTTTTACAAGTATTCTACTTTATCCTCCAACATCCTGGCAGAGCACAGTACTACATGGGTTGAGACTCTCCAACATTCTCCTCTCTACTACTCTACCTCAGTAAAACTCTATCAACACGACTATCTCCTACACTGCACTTATATCACAGATCTGGTTGTCTTATGTTCAAGTGTTTATTGGAACTTTTGTCAAGTGTATCAGAGACCTTCTGTATTACCTGCTCCACATTTATAAGTAGTAACCAACTCAACGTTACTCCAAGAGTCTGTGGTCAGTCATCACCACCTGCACAGCATCCACACCGCAACCTTGGGACACTTCCCCTTTCTGTGGGTGGGGGGTCCTACTATCCGGGAGGGTCATTACACCGCTCTGGCCACCTGTGACTACATCATCTGTGACATTATCCCAAGGGACCCGGTAGCAGCCCAGCAGGACACCGACCACGGGAAAAGGGTACAACTGGCCTTACACCCTAGAAGCAGGCGTGCCATCATACCTGTGTGCCCACCAGGCACTGGCGTCACGTAACAACATAATAAGGTCCGTCTATATCTCGGCCATCCACCACCGGAGTGGCGTCACACCACAACACCTAGTGACCGTCCATCCCTCCGGTATAACACAGGGGCACACCACAAACCTTATTCCTCAGAGGGTGATTGTTACATGGAGGCGGCTGAGACCAACACCGTAATATCCCTGTCACCTCCCTGTGTACCTCCATTATACCATACCTGGGGTAGCAGCTCCCGGCGTCTCCTCCTCCTTCACCTCACTCATACACCGGGGATCGCTCCTCATCCTCTCTTCTTCTTCTTCAACCTCTATTTTAATCCTGTGATTTACCTCCGGACAGTCCTGGGAATACAGAGGACGGGGACATCTCTCTGCTGGATTTCTCCTCCTGGATCCATCTGTAGGGAAGACACAGGGACTGAATACAAGACCTCCCGTATACTCCTCTATATACCATACACTTCTCTCTCTAATAAGTCCACAACATGGCCGCCAGTGGCAGCCTGTGCCGGCAGTAATGTCAGTAGGTCTCCTCTTACCCGGTGATGTGAGGGGCGGCTGATCCTCCATCATGGCCTCCTTGTACACATCCTTGTGTCCTTCTACATACTCCCACTCCTCCATGGAGAAATAGACGGTGACGTCCTGACACCTTATAGGAACCTGACACACACAATGATGGCGTCATCCTCCAGACACCTCCCACCTTGGTGTTATATGTCCCAGCATTCCCAGCAGCATTGCTCACCTCTCCAGTCAGGAGCTCAGTCATCCTGGTGGTCAGTTCTAGGATCTTCTGCTCATGGATCAGTGATGGAGGTGGAGGATCTGTGATGGGGCTGCTGCTCCAGCCTCCTGACACAGGGGGCGCCACACACTCACCACACCACTTCTTCACTACTGTGTAATCCTGTGTATGGTGAGAACTGATCACTACAGAGAGTCTAACAATCCTTCCCCTCTCCAGTCATCTCCCTGTATTATCTATAGGGATAAGAGGGAGGGGATGTGACGCATGGCTCACCTCTCCGGTGATCAGGTGGATTATCTCTAGGGTGAGCTCTAATATCCTGGCCGCCATCATGTCTCCCGCCTTCTCCAGCCTTGCGGGGTCATTGATGAGAAGGGGCGGCTGATCCTCCATCATGGCCTCCTTGTACACATCCTTGTGTCCTTCTACATACTCCCACTCCTCCATGGAGAAATAGACGGTGACGTCCTGACACCTTATAGGAACCTGAGAAACACAAAGATACAAAGAGAATAAGGGTCACGTATGGAATATCTGACCCATCCCGGCTCCTGTAGTATATACTATATACCAGGTGATGGTGATGGCCTTTAAGAACCTTAGACACTTTGACATTCAAACACTCTCCACCATATCTTCTCTCAATGACACTGACACAGCCGCTACCTTTTACAACTCCACAATTCCCTCAGCTTTTGAGTCTGTCGCCCCTTCCTCACACAACGTATCAACAGACCAACCTAACCAAACACCAGCCCTGGCCTCCTGACCTAACCAAACACCAGCCCTGGCCTCCTGACCTAACCAAACATCAGCCCTGGCCTCCTGACCTAACCAAACATCAGCCCTGGCCTCCTGACCTAACCAAACATCAGCCCTGGCCTCCTGACTTAACCAAACATCAGCCCTGGCCCCCTGAGCGTCCAGAGCTGCTGAACAGCGTTATAAGAAGACCCACTCCAAGGAAGACTCCCAGACATACAGGCGAGCACTCTTTAATTAGCAGTGACACTGTCACCCCCTTTGTGCATTCTGACATCTCTACACAGGTGTAAAGGGTGTTAAGCGGGCGGGGCCTCGTGGCATTAGCACCACTTAACCCCGCCCACAACATCACTGTTGGCCCGGCCCCCTTGACGCCCATTGGTGGGCCGACCTAGAGGGGGTGGGGCCTAGACCTTTAGGCCAGCCTGTTCCAATAGCCGACAAAGGGGAGGGGCCAATGGTGGTGCGGTGAGTGGGGCTAAGTGGCGCTAATGCCGCGAGGCCCCACCCGCTTGCAAAAAGGAGGTGACAGTGTCACTTTAAAGTCTGCCCTCACCTCTGCATAACAGGACTACTTCACTTCCCTCATATCTGCTCTCTCTCACAACCCTAGGCAACTGTTTAACACCTTCACCTCCATTCTCCGCCACCTCCGCCCCCCCCCCCCCCCCACACACACACACACATCTCTCATCTCTGCCAAGGACTTTGCCACATTCTTCAAGCAGAAAATTGATGACATCCACAATGGTTTCCCCTTACAGTCCCCTCAGCCCCCCCCTCCTCATGCCTGTCCAGTGGTCTTGCCCACTAATTCACCTCTCCCCCATCACTGAAGAACGTCTCTCCAAGCTACTCTTCTTATCGCATTGGACCCAATTCCATCCCACCTCATCCCCAACCTCTCCTCAGCACTAACACATCTCTTCAATCTATCACTAACTTCTGGTGTCTTCCCATCTAAACAAGCAACCATCACACCCATCCTTACACAGCCATCCCTTGGCCCAGCTTGCCTGTCCATCTCCCGGCCCATCTCACTTCTTGCCTTTGCTTTAAGCCTCCTTGAATGACATGTCTACTTGGTATCTGCCCCCACCCCTCCACAGAAACTGCCCCCACCAAAGTGACCAACGACCTCCTAACTACCAAAGCCTCACACCAGTACTCTTCATACAAACTCTTTCATCCCTTGGTGTCACCAGCTTGGCCCTGGATCTCCTCTTACCTCTTTAACCACCCTTTTAGTGTCTCCCACTCCACCTCCTCTCCTCACTGTTGGTCACCCCCAAGGTTCTGTCCTCAGATCCCACAGCGTCAAGTACCACTTCAAATCGACCTCCCTGTTCTGGATATCAACTCTTTTCTATCCAGGATTCCAGAGTATCTATCGGCCATATCTTCCTTCTTTTCTTCCCGCTTTCTATAACAACGTGGACAGAACTATTCATCTTTCCCCCATCTCGCTCCACCTAATCTGTCAGTGACAATGAACAGGTGCACTTTGTCCCCCAACCCACTGCCTCGGGGTCACCTTTGGTCCTTACCCAGGCCCGGATTGGTAATCTGGCAGACCGGGCAAATGCCAGCTGGGCTGCCAGGATTCCCAATCAGAGCGGCCGCTGGTCCCCCTGCACACTTACATCGGCCCCTGCAGTGGCTGAGAGAGCAGCACTGCCGGCCTCTGGGCTGTTCCCTCGGCCTCTATCGGATGGGGCTGGGCCGGCATATTCCCCTCTCCCATGCATAGCAGAGGGGCCGCACAGGCACGTCAGCTACAACCTACTCTGACGGCTGACGTCATTTCCTGGAGCCGCAGAAGGTCAGCTTCCTGGAGGAGGAGAGGAGAAGCAGCTGCTGCTGCCTGGCTGCTATTAAGAGCACTGCCTGGTGAGGAGGAAGGACTTACAGACCTGTCCTTCCCACCAAGATACAGCCCAGGCCCGTCCTCTCCCCCTGCTGTGTAACCAAGCAACCAAGTCTCCTGAGCCCACAGCTCCATGCTGGCTGTGAGGAAGAGCGGGCCTGTCAGCAGCTGAGATGTGAGGAGCTTAGTTATGGACAGTATATATATATAATGTGTTCTAGTATGTAATGTGTAGTGTATGTGTAAATGATTGTGTATATATGATAAATATATGTACAGTATATATGTGTGTGTATATATATAATATGTATGTACAGTATGTGTATATAGTGGATACATGCATCTGTAGTGGGTTTATGATATTTGCAAGTATATATGTGTATGTCTGTGTGTATATTTGTATGCACAGTGTGTGTTGTGTGTTTATGATGTATGTATATATGTATGTATGCATGCACAGTGTGTGTTGTGTTTATGATGTATGTATATATGCAGTGTGTGTTGTGTGTATGTTTGTATATATGCACAGTGTGTGTTGTGTGTTTATGATGTATGTATATATATGTATGTATGTATGTATGCACAGTGTGTGTTGTGTGTTTATGATGTATGTATATATGCACAGTGTGTGTTGTGTGTATGTTTGTATATATGTATATATGCACAGTGTGTGTTGTGTGTTTATGATGTATGTATATATGCACAGTGTGTGTTGTGTGTATGTTTGTATATATGTATATATGCACAGTGTGTGTTGTGTGTTTATGATGGATGTATTGTAAGAGAGGCATGGTTTGGGAGCACAGATATCTGCCACTGAAGTGGTTAAACTGTGTCTGGTAAGCCCTGGGTGTGTCTCTGGTAACCAAGGGGTTAACCCAGACACAGGTAAAGCAGGATTGATAGCCTGGTTGTCTGTGTTGGCCATAGCTAACATAGACAGATGGTAAAAATACGTACTGGGACCTACTTTTTCTGGAGTGAGTGAGGTTGGCAGTGGGACGCTCACTCCACCCGGGCTTCGGTCCTGGGCTTCCATAGCCCACAGCTGGGGGTCATCGGGGCCTTATAAAACGCTCACTGCAGTGCTGAGTGTGGCCAGACCTGGAGAACTGTCTGCTGGAATACGGAAGGGATTGCATGGGCCACACCATACTCTGTTATTTGTGCCCGTGGGCTGGATAGCTGGTCCCACGTATAGTCAGGGATCGGTTATGTACTAGTAAGTGCTCAGCCGAGCAGGGTTTATTTGTGTTTAAGCCTTTGTTAAGGTTTGCTTTGTGTTTTGACGCTAAGTGTGAAATAAAAACACTTAAATTGGACGTTACCCTGTCTGTGTCCCTGCTTACTGCACTGCTACCTAGGATTGACCAGAGCTATTCCCCACAGTATATATGTATGCACAGTGCCCAGTCCCTTCAGTCATCTCCAGTACCACCCCAGTCATCTCCAGTAACCCACAGTCACCCACAGCTGTCCCAGTCCCCCTCAGTCATCTCCAGTCAACCCCAGTCCCCCTCAGTCATCTCCAATCCCCCCCCCCCCATGTACATCCCTGCTGCGAGTTTGTCCGCAGCCCTCCCCGTTAACCCCCAGGCCGCTGGAGACTATACGTCACCTGATCCCGACTCCGGCTTTCTTCGCTGATTCCCGGCACGTCCCACTCAGCCAATCAGTGCGCTGCTCCACCACAGTGCACTGATTGGCTGAGCGGGCCGTGAAGACATCGGGAGCCCCGAAGCAAGCCGGAGGAAGCCGTAGCCCCGGGATGAGGTGACGTATAGTCTCCAGCGGCCGGGGGGTTAACGGGGCGGGCTGCGGACAAACCTGCAGCAGGGATGTACATCCCTGCTGCGAGTTTGTCTGCCATTAAGTACACAGGGCCGGGATCCTCAGCGAATACGCAGCGAGAAACTCGCTGCGGATATGGCAAGTGTGTTTGTACCCTTAAAGAAAGATCAAACTCTCATTCTCTACACTACCAGAGATGGCGGAGAGCATGGGGCAATGATCAGGGACTAGCCGATGTGGTCCTGGTACAATTGATCAGTGGTATATACTATATACTATATACCACTGATCACTTGTTCCAAATGCTCCCGGCACTTTTTATCCCGTCACGATAAATCATTGGTGACGGGATAAAAAATCAAGTGCCCCAGATTACCTGTAACCACCCCAGATTACCTGTAACCACCCCGCATTACCTGTAACCACCCCGCATTACCTGTAACCACCCCAGATTACCTGTAACCACTCCAGATTACCTGTAACCACCCCAGATTACCTGTAACCACCCCAGATTACCTGTAACCACCCCGCATTACCTGTAACCACCCCACATTACCTGTAACATTACCTTATATCTATCCTAAGATAATAAGAAAGAAAATACTAAAAGGGCAGACTAGATGGACCCAGTGGTCTTTTTCTGCCGACAATCTTCTATGTAACCACCCCACATTACCTGTAACCACCCCGCATTACCTGTAACTGCCGCACGTTACCTGTAACTTCCCCGGATTACCTGTAACCACTCCGCATTACCTGTAACCACTCCGCATTACCTGTAACCACCCCGCATTACCTGTAACCACCCCGCATTACCTGTAACTGCCGCACGTTACCTGTAACTTCCCCGGATTACCTGTAACCACTCCGCATTACCTGTAACCACTCCGCATTACCTGTAACCACCCCGCATTACCTGTAACCACCCCGCATTACCTGTAACTGCCGCACGTTACCTGTAACTTCCCCGGATTACCTGTAACCACTCCGCATTACCTGTAACCACTCAGATTACCCGTAACCACCCCAAATTTCCACAGGCTGCCTATAACCACTATAGATTGCCACAGATTGCCTGTAACCACCCCAGCTTGCCTGTGACCCCCCCCCCCCGATTGCCCGTCACCCCAGATTGTCCGTTACCACCCCTAGATAGCCAGTAAACACCCCCAGATTGCCGTTACAACCCAGATAGCCAGTAAAGTAAACACCCCAGATAGCCAGTAAACACCCCAGATTGCCACAGACTGCTCGTACCACCCCAGATTGCCCGTCACCACCCCAGATAGCAAGTAAACACTCCCAGGTTGCCCGTCACCACCCCAGATTACCTGTAATCTCATTTAAAAAAATTTTTTAGCAACTGCGCTATTCTAATAACCGATACTAGCATCGGTTTTGCTCCAGCAAAATGACGCTCCCTTCCTTCTGAGCCCGGCTGCGTGCCCATACAGTGGTTTATGCCCACATATGGGGCACCTTTCTACTCCGGAGAACCTGCTTTACAAATTTTGCAGTTCATTTTCTCTCCTGTTCCTTGTGAAATTGAAAACTTTTAAACTAAACAAACATATTATTGGAAAAATTCTAGTTTTTCATTTTTACTGTCTACTTTTGAATACTTTCCTCTAATACTTGTGGGGTCAAAATGGTCACCACACCCCAAGACGTATTCTTTGAGGGGTGCACTTTCCAAAATGGGGTGACCTATGGGGGGTTTCACTCTGCTGACACTACAGGGGCTCTGCAAATGCACCTGGCGCCTGAAAACTTGTACAGCAAAATCTGCACAGAAAATGCTAATTGGCGCTCCTTTCCTTCTGAGCCCGTCTGTATGCCCATGCAGTGGTTTATACCCACATATGGGGTACCGTTCTACTCAGGAGAACCTGCGTTACAGATTTTGGGGTGCTTTTTCACTCCTGTTCCTTGTGAAATTGAGAAATTTCAAACTAAACAAACACATTATTGGAAAAATTTTAGTTTTTCATTTTTACTGTCTAATTTTGAATACTTCCCTCTAATACCTGTGGGGTCAAAATGCTCACCACACCCCAAGACGTATTCTTTGAGGGGTTGACTTTCCAAAATGGGGTGACTTTTGGGGGGGTGTCACTTTGCTGGCACTACAGGGGCACTGCAAACGCACCTGGCGCCTGAAAACTTGTACAGCAAAATCTGCACAGAAAAAGCTAATTGGTGCTCCTTCCCTTCTGAGCCCCGCTGTGTGCCCATACAGTGGTTTACGCCCCCATATGGGGTACCATTGTACTTAGGAGAACCTGCGTTACAAATTTTGGGGTGCTTTTTCTCTCCTGTTGCTTGTGAAAATGAGATACTTTAATCTGAACGAACATATTATTTGAAAATTTCTATTTTCAAAATTTTCTCCGGCCTAATTGTGAACTTTCCTCCAGACCCTGTAGGGTTAAAATGCTCATTATACCCCTAGATTAATTCCTTAGGGTGTTTAGTTTCCAAAATGGGGTCACTTATGGGGGTTTCAAGTATACAAGCTTCCTAAACACACTTTAAAAAAATGGTCCCTAAAAAAATCAGTTTTCAAAATAAAAAAAAAAAAAGTACAATATGTTACAAAAAATCTCAGAATCGCTAGCATTACGTTACAGCATCACTGAGCTATAAGCGCATAAAGTGAGACAGGTCATTAAGGCCCAAATAGGCTTGGTCCCTAAGGGGTCAATGAAATAGTGAGTAATGAGCAGAATTTGCTACAGCATGTACACCGCTATCTATCATATATTATGTGGGCTGCTGAGGTTTGAGTGCCAGTCCGGCCCTGTACACTATATATAATACACACACTATAGATATACACTATATATAATACACACACTATAGATATACACTATATATAATACACACTATAGATATACACTATATATAATACACACACTATAGATATACACTATATATAATACACACTATAGATATACACTATATATAATACACACACTATAGATATACACTATATATAATACACACACTATAGATATACACTATATATAATACACACTATAGATATACACTATATATAATACACACTATAGATATACACTATATATAATACACACACTATAGATATACACTATATATAATACACACACTATAGATATACACAATATATATAATACACACTATAGATATACACTATATATAATATACACACTATAGATATACACTATATATAATACACACTATAGATATACACTATATATAATACACACACTATAGATATACACTATATATAATACACACACTATAGATATACACTATATATATAATACACACTATAGATACACACTATATATAATACACACACTATAGATATACACTATATATAATACACACTATAGATATACACTATATATAATACACACACTATAGATATACACTATATATATAATACACACACTATAGATATACACTATATATAATACACACACTATAGATATACACTATATATAATACACACTATAGATATACACTATATATATAATACACACACTATAGATATACACTATATATAATACACACACTATAGATATACACTATATATAATATACACACTATAGATATACACTATATATAATACACACTATAGATATACACTATATATAATACACACTATAGATATACACTATATATAATACACACTATAGATATACACTATATATAATACACACACTATAGATATACACTATATATAATACACACACTATAGATATACACTATATATAATACACACACTATAGATATACACTATATATAATACACACACTATAGATATACACTATATATAATACACACTATAGATATACACTATATATAATACACACACTATAGATATACACTATATATAATACACACTATAGATATACACTATATATAATAGACACACTATAGATATACACTATATATAATACACACTATAGATATACACTATATATAATACACACACTATAGATATACACTATATATAATACACACTATAGATATACACTATATATAATACACACACTATAGATATACGCTATATATAATACACACACTATAGATATACACTATATATAATACACACTATAGATATACACTATATATAATACACACTATAGATATACACTATATATAATACACACTATAGATATACACTATATATAATACACACACTATAGATATACACTATATATATAATACACACTATAGATATACACTATATATAATACACACTATAGATATACACTATATATGCTGGGTTCACACTATGTATATTTGAGGCTGTATTTGTGAGGCTGTATAGCAACCAAAACCAGGAGTGGATTGAAAACACAGAAAGGATCTGTTCACATAATGTTGTAATTGAGTGGATGGCCATCATTTAATGGCAAATATTTGCTGTTATTTTAAAACAACGGCTGTGGTATTGAAATAATGGCCGTTATTTACTGTTATATGGCGGCCATCCACTCAATTTCAACATTGTGTGAACAGATCCTTTCTGTGTTTTCAATCCACTCCTGGTTTTGGTTGCTATGAGGACCAAATACAGCCTGAAATATACATAGTGTGAACCCAGCCCCCATAATACACACTATAGATATACACTATATATATAATACACACTATAGATATACACTATATATAATACACACTATAGATATACACTATATATAATACACACACTATAGATATACACTATATATAATACACACACTATAGATATACACTATATATAATACACACACTATAGATATACACTATATATACTATATATAATACACACACTATAGATATACACTATATATAATACACACACTATAGATATACACTATATATAATACACACACTATAGATATACACTATATATAATACACACACTATAGATATACACTATATATACTATATATAATACACACACTATAGATATACACTATATATAATACACACACTATAGATATACACTATATATAATACACACTATAGATATACACTATATATAATACACACACTATAGATATACACTATAGTGTGTATTATATATAGTGTATATCTATAGTGTGTGTATTATATATAGTGTATATCTATAGTGTGTGTATTATATATAGTGTATATCTATAGTGTGTATTATATATAGTGTATATCTATAGTGTGTGTATTATATATACTGTATATCTATAATGTATTATATATAGTGTATATCTATAGTGTGTAATACATTATAGATATACAGTATATATAATACACACACTATAGATATACAGTATATATAATACACACACTATAGATATACACTATATATAATACACACACTATAGATATACACTATATATAATACACACTATAGATATACACTATATATAATACACACACTATAGATATACACTATATATAATACACACACTATAGATATACAGTATATATAATACACACTATAGATATACACTATATATAATACACACACTATAGATATACACTATATATAATACACACTATAGATATACACTATATATAATACACACTATAGATATACACTATATATAATACACACACTATAGATATACACTATATATAATACACACTATAGATATACACTATATATATAATACACACTATAGATACACACTATATATAATACACACTATAGATATACACTATATATATAATACACACTATAGATATACACTATATATAATACACACTATAGATATACACTATATATAATACACACACTATAGATATACACTATATATAATACACACTATAGATATACACTATATATAATACACACTATAGATATACACTATATATAATACACACTATAGATATACGCTATATATAATACACACTATAGATATACACTTATATAATACACACTATAGATATACACTATATATAATACACACTATAGATATACACTATATATAATACACACTATAGATATACACTATATATAATACACACACTATAGATATACACTATATATAATACACACACTATAGATATACACTATATATAATACACACTATAGATATACACTATATATAATACACACTATAGATATACACTATATATAATACACACACTATAGATATACACTATATATAATACACACACTATAGATATACACTATATAAAATACACACTATGGCTGGATTCACACGCTGTAACTGTGCGGCTGTATTTTTTATGCGGCTGTAAATGTGCGGGTGAAACTCCGGCCGTGGGAAAAAATAGACATGCGGCTCAAAACATACGGTCATTTACTTGGAAATCTGGTTCAACTAAAAATATCAAATAAAATGTTAAGAAAGTGATGCAAACACCTCTGGATGCATCTGGGAAAGCAGGGAAACAGTTTACATGAATCGCTATTACCGGGGTTTGCGATCCTCTGCAGTAATGCCGATGTCTCTCATGGTTAATATATTGAATTAATAAAACACATTTTCTGTCTAATAAAGTCCCTTTTATTGTTCAATAATTAAATGTAAACGATTCCATCATTTTGCAATTAAATATACTGTTAAAATAAATAGATATATAAATAAATGTATATTTATATATATATTTATTTTTTGACAGTATATTGAATTGCACAATGATGGATTCGTTAGAATTAAATTATTGACCAACGAAACTGAATTTATTTAAACGAAAATGTGTTTTCTTAATTAAATATTAATTAGTACAGGAAACTCCATAAGCCGGTAATTCATATTCCCGGTAAATAGAGCTTTCTGTACTAATCATCACTTTACTTTAATGAAAACATCAAATGTTTCTTCTAATTATGTTATGACAATAGCATTATTAGAAGAAACATTTAGAATTATATGTGCGCTCAGCTGATTGGCTGTTCGGCTGAGCGCACATATAATGAGCCGGTCCGCAGTACAGTGACTTCATTGTGCTGCGGACCAGCGAAGAGGACATATCGGGGTGAGTATAGAGCTCTCCCCACCCCCTCCCCAGCACTGCACCCCTCCCAGCAAGGAAGGGGGGTCACTTAACCCCTTCCTTGCTGGGATGGGTGCAGTCTGACATCAGTCTGGCCCCCAGGGGGTTAAGGGGGATGCAATACATCCTCCCTTAACCCCTTGGGTGCCACTCTGTAAGCAGCGATCTGTAAAGATGCTGCATACTGTAAGGAGCACAACACCGCTCACAATGATGGGTGTTGTGCTCCTGTTTGTGTGTTTTTGTGTGTTTCTCCCTTTTTGTTTTTCAGATATCGGTATCCTGGGGATTACGTCGGATTCCATGGACTACGTCGATGACCAGCGTTTTTTTAATGTTTTTTTTAATAAAATGGTCAATGAGGTGTGGGGGGGTGTTTTTATTTGAATAAAAAAATTTGTAAACTTGTGTCTTGTCTTTATTTCTTTACTTTATAGACTTAGTAGTGGAAGCCGTCTAATAGACGGAATCCATTACTAAGTCGGGGCCTAGTGTTAGCCGGTATAAAATGGCTAACACTAACCCCCTATTATTACCCCAGTACCCAATGCCACCAGGGGTACTGGGAAGAGACGGGTGCCAGTGATCCCGGAGCGTCAAAATGGCGCTCCTGGACCGGGCGGCAGCCGGCTGGTAAGATTTAGGCTGGGGAGGGCCTAAACCAATGGCTCTTCCCACCCTGGTGTTACCAGGCTGCTGTCGCTTGGTTTTTAACCCGGCTGGTTATAAAAATAGGGGGGACCCTATGCGGTTTTTTTTTTTAAATAAATAAATAATTAAAAAAAAAACGCATAGGGTCCCCCCTATTTTTATAACCAGCCGGGTTAAAAACCAAACGACAGCAGCCTGGTAACACCAGGGTGGGAAGAGCCATTGGTTTAGGCCCTCCCCAGCCTAAATCTTACCAGCCTGCTGCCGCCCGGTCCAGGAGCGCCAATATTGACGCTCCGGGACCACTGGCACCCGGCTCTTCCCAGTACCCCTGGTGGCATTGGGTACTGGGGTAATAATAGGGGGTTAGTGTTAGCCATTTTATACCGGCTAACACTAGGCCCCGACTTAGTAATGGATTCCGTCTATTAGACGGCTTCCACTACTAAGTCTATAAAGTAAAGAAATAAAGACAAGACACAAGTTTACAAATTTTTTTATTCAAATAAAAACACCCCCACACCCCTCATTGACCATTTTATTAAAAAAAACATTAAAAAACGCTGGTCATCGACGTAGTCCATGGAATCCGACGTAATCCCCAGGATACCGATATCTGAAAAACAAAAAGGGAGAAACACACAAAAACACACAAACAGGAGCACAACACCCATCATTGTGAGCGGTGTTGTGCTCCTTACAGTATGCAGCATCTTTACAGATCGCTGCTTACAGTCTGGCCCCCAAGGGGTTAAGGGAGGATGTATTGCATCCCCCTTAACCCCCTGGGGGCCAGACTGATGTCAGACTGCACCCATCCCAGCAAGGAAGGGGTTAAGTGACCCCCCTTCCTTGCTGGGAGGGGTGCAGTGCTGGGGAGGGGGTGGGGAGATCTGTATACTCACCCCGATGTGTCCTCTTCACTGGTCCGCAGCACAATGAAGTCACTGTACTGTGGACCGGCTCATTATATGTGCGCTCAGCCGAACAGCCAATCAGCTGAGCGCACATATAATTCTAAATGTTTCTTCTAATAATGCTATTGTCATAACATAATTAGAAGAAACATTTGATGTTTTCATTAAAGTAAAGTGATGATTAGTACAGAAAGCTCTATTGCCGGGAATATGAATTAACGGCTTATGGAGCTTCCTGTACTAATTAATATTTAATGATTAAAACACATTTTCGTTGAAATAAATTCAGTTTCGTTGGTCAATAATTTATTTCTAACGAATCCATCATTGTGCAATTCAATATACTGTCAAAAAATAAATATATAGATAAATATACATTTATTTATATATCTATTTTTTTTAACAGTATATTTAATTGCAAAATGATGGATTCGTTAGAAATAAATTATTGACCAACGAAAGGGACTTTATTACAAAGAAAATGTGTTTTATTATTTTAATATATTAACTATTAGAGGCATCGGCATTCGGCATCATTGCCGGCTATTTTTGAAGTACTCCGTACGGACCGCCTGTCAATCCACGGCCGCATATTCAGCCGCAAACAATGGTCTTGTTCATTTTTTACGGGTCCGTTTACGATAGGGCCGTAGATTCATACATAGTGTGCACTGTGCAGCCGCATATCCTATACTTCCAAGCATACACACGAACCACCAAAAATACCGCCGCACAATTACAGCCGCAAATACAGCCGCTCTCTTACAACGTGTGAATCAAGCCTATAGATATACACTATATATAATACACACTATAGATATACACTATATATAATACACACTATAGATATACACTATATATAACACACACTATAGATATACACTATATATAATACACACACTATAGATATACACTATATATAATACACACACTATATACACTATATATAATACACACTATAGATATACACTATATATAATACACACTATAGATATACACTATATATAATACACTATATATAATACACACTATATATAATACACACACTATATATATAATAAACACTATAGATATACACTATATATAATACACACACTATAGATATACACTATATATAATACACACACTATATACACTATATATAATACACACTATAGATATACACTATATATAATACACACACTATAGATATACACTATATATAATACACACACTATAGATATACACTATATATAATACACACACTATAGATATACACTATATATAATACACACACTATAGATATACACTATATATAATACACACACTATAGATATACACTATATATAATACACACTATAGATATACACTATATATAATACACACTATAGATATACACTATATATAACACACACTATAGATATACACTATATATAATACACACACTATAGATATACACTATATATAATACACACACTATATACACTATGTATAATACACACTATAGATATACACTATATATAATACACACACTATAGATATACACTATATATAATACACACACTATAGATATACACTATATATAATACACACACTATAGATATACACTATATATAATACACACACTATAGATATACACTATATATAATACACACACTATAGATATACACTATATATAATACACACACTATAGATATACACTATATATAATACACACACTATAGATATACACTATATATAATACACACTATACATATACACTATATATAATACACACTATAGATATACACTATATATAATACACACTATAGATATACACTATATATATAATACACACACTATAGATATACACTATATATAATACACACTATAGATATACACTATATATAATACACACACTATAGATATACACTATATATAATACACACTATAGATATACACTATATATAATACACACTATAGATATACACTATATATAATACACACACTATAGATATACACTATATATAATACACACACTATAGATATACACTATATATAATACACACACTATAGATATACACTATATATAATACACACACTATAGATATACACTATATATAATACACTATAGATATACACTATATATAATACACACTATAGATATACACTATATATAATACACACTATAGATATACACTATATATAATACACACTATAGATATACACTATATATAATACACACTATAGATATACACTATATATAATACACACACTATAGATATACACTATATATAATACACACTATAGATATACACTATATATATAATACACACACTATAGATATACACTATATATAATACACACACTATAGATATACACTATATATAATACACACTATAGATATACACTATATATAATACAGACACTATAGATATACACTATATATAATACACACACTATAGATATACACTATATATAATAATGAATAAAAATCTCACGTCTCATCACTAACGGTAGATGCTAGAATACCTCTCTGTATAAAGAAGAAGATTCCGGGTGTGTAAAGGACCTTTGGTGATGTCAGGGTCATGTGATTAGTCATGTAGGAGGAGTCAGCTGCAGCCTACATGAGAAGACCAGACTGCCATCACATGTTACTCTATTACTGCACTGTACACACTTACTATACAGTGTCAGTATATACCGCCATCACACGTTACTCTATTACTGCACTGTACACACTTACTATACAGTGTCAGTATATACCGCCATCACATGTTACTCTATTACTGCACTGTACACACTATACAGTGTCAGTATATATCGCCGTCACATGTTACTCTATTACTGCACTGTACACACTATACAGTGTCAGTATATACCGCCATCACATGTTACTCTATTACTGCACTGTACACACTATACAGTGTCAGTATATACCGCCATCACATGTTACTCTATTACTGCACTATACACACTATACAGTGTCAGTATATACCACCATCACATGTTACTCTATTACTGCACTGTACACACTTACTATACAGTGTCAGTATATACCGCCATCACATATTACTCTATTACTGCACTGTACACACTATACAGTGTCAGTATATACCGCCATCACATGTTACTCTATTACTGCACTGTACACACTATACAGTGTCAGTATATACCGCCATCACATGTTACTCTATTACTGCACTGTACACACTATACAGTGTCAGTATATACCGCCATCACATGTTACTCTATTACTGTACTGTACACACTTACTATACAGTGTCAGTATATACCGCCATCACATGTTACTCTATTACTGTACTGTACACACTTACTATACAGTGTCAGTATATACCGCCATCACATGTTACTCTATTACTGTACTGTACACACTTACTATACAGTGTCAGTATATACCGCCATCACATGTTACTCTATTACTGCACTGTACACACTTACTATACAGTGTCAGTATATACCGTCATCACATGTTACTCTATTACTGCACTGTACATCCTATAGTGTCAGTATATACCGCCATCACATGTTACTCTATTACTGCACTGCACACACTTACTATACAGTGTCGGTATATACCGCCATCACATGTTACTCTATTACTGCACTGTACACACTATACAGTGTCAGTATATACCGCCATCACATGTTACTCTATTACTGCTCTGTACACACTATACAGTGTCAGTATATACCGCCATCACATGTTACTCTATTACTGCTCTGTACACACTTACTATACAGTGTCAGTATATACCGCCATCACATGTTACTGTATTACTGCGCTGTACACACTTACTATACAGTGTCAGTATATACCGCCATCACATGTTACTCTATTACTGCACTGTACACACTATACAGTGTCAGTATATACCGCCATCACATGTTACTCTATTACTGCACTGTACACACTTACTATACAGTGTCAGTACATACCGCCATCACATGTTACTCTATTACTGCACTGTACACACTATACAGTGTCAGTATATACCGCCATCACATGTTACTCTATTACTGCTCTGTACACACTTACTATACAGTGTCAGTATATACCGCCATCATATGTTACTCTATTACTGCTCTGTACACACTTACTATACAGTGTCAGTATATACCGCCATCACATGTTACTCTATTACTGTACTGTACACACTTACTATACAGTGTCAGTATATACCGCCATCACATGTTACTCTATTACTGCACTGTACACACTTACTATACAGTGTCAGTATATACTGCCATCACATGTTACTCTATTACTGCACTGTACACACTTACTATACAGTGTCAGTATATACCGCCATCACATGTTACTCTATTACTGCACTGTACACTTACTATACAGTGTCAGTATATACTGCCATCACATGTTACTCTATTACTGCACTGCACACACTTACTATACAGTGTCAGTATATACCGCCATCACATGTTACTGTATTACTGCGCTGTACACACTTACTATACAGTGTCAGTATATACCGCCATCACATGTTACTCTATTACTGCACTGTACACACTATACAGTGTCAGTATATACCGCCATCACATGTTACACTATTACTGCGCTGTACACACTATACAGTGTCAGTATATACCGCCATCACATGTTACTCTATTACTGCACTGTACACACTATACAGTGTCAGTATATACCGCCATCACATGTTACTCTATTACTGCACTGTACACACTTACTATACAGTGTCAGTATATACCGCCATCACATGTTACTCTATTACTGCACTGTACACTTACTATACAGTGTCAGTATATACCGCCATCACATGTTACTCTATTACTGCACTGTACACACTATACAGTGTCAGTATATACCGCCATCACATGTTACTTTATTACTGCACTGTACACACTATACAGTGTCAGTATATACCGCCATCACATGTTACTCTATTACTGCGCTGTACACACTATACAATGTCAGTATATACCGCCTTCACATGTTACTCTATTACTGCACTGTACACACTATACAGTGTCAGTATATACCGCCATCACATGTTACTCTATTACTGCACTGTACAAACTATAGTGTCAGTATATACCGCCATCACATGTTACTCTATTACTGCACTGTACACACTATACAGTGTCAGTATATACCGCTGTCACATGTTACTCTATTACTGCACTGTACACACTATACAGTGTCAGTATATACCGCCATCACGTGTTACTCTATTACTGCTCTGTACACACTTACTATACAGTGTCAGTATATACCGCCATCACGTTACTCTATTACTGCTCTGTACACACTATACAGTGTCAGTATATACCGCCATCACATGTTACTCTATTACTGCACTGTACACACTTACTATACAGTGTCAGTACATACCGCCATCACATGTTACTCTATTACTGCATTGTACACACTATACAGTGTCAGTATATACCGCCACCACATGTTACTCTATTACCTGCCTACAAGACTGCATATTTCTTTGCATCTCCAGTTTACAGCTCTTCTGTCTGAGATCACCTGAGCTCCCTTTACATTCACTAAGATTACTGCCTGGTATATACATATATCTATATAAGATTACATGCCTGGTATATACATATATCTATATAAGATTACTGCCTGGTATATACATATATCTATATAAGATTACCTGCCTGGTATATACATATATCTATATAAGATTACTGCCTGGTATATACATATATCTATATAAGATTACGTGCCTGGTATATACATATATCTATATAAGATTACGTGCCTGGTATATACGTATATCTATATAAGATTACTGCCTGGTATATACATATATCTATATAAGATTACATGCCTGGTATATACATATATCTATATAAGATTACTGCCTGGTATATACATATATCTATATAAGATTACTGCCTGGTATATACATATATCTATATAAGATTACCTGCCTGGTATATACATATATCTATATAAGATTACTGCCTGGTATATACATATATCTATATAAGATTACTGCCCGGTATATACATATATCTATATAAGATTACTGCCCGGTATATACATATATCTATATAAGATTACTGCCTGGTATATACATATATCTATATAAGATTACTGCCCGGTATATACATATATCTATATAAGATTACTGCCCGGTATATACATATATCTATATAAGATTACTGCCCGGTATATACATATATCTATATAAGATTACGTGCCTGGTATATACATATATCTATATAAGATTACTGCCTGGTATATACATATATCTATATAAGATTACCTGCCTGGTATATACATATATCTATATAAGATTACTGCCTGGTATATACATATATCTATATAAGATTACTGCCCGGTATATACATATATCTATATAAGATTACTGCCTGGTATATACATATATCTATATAAGATTACTGCCTGGTATATACATATATCTATATAAGATTACGTGCCTGGTATATACATATATCTATATAAGATTACCTGCCTGGTATATACATATATCTATATAAGATTACTTCCTGGTATATACATATATCTATATAAGATTACTGCCTGGTATATACATATATCTATATAAGATTATGTGCCTGGTATATACATATATCTATATAAGATTACTGCCTGGTATATACATATATCTATATAAGATTACTGTCTGGTATATACATATATCTATATAAGATTACTTCCTGGTATATACATATATCTATATAAGATTACGTGCCTGGTATATACATATATCTATATAAGATTACGTGCCTGGTATATACATATATCTATATAAGATTACTTCCTGGTATATACATATATCTATATAAGATTACTGCCTGGTATATACATATATCTATATAAGATTACGTGCCCGGTATATACATATATCTATATAAGATTACTGCCTGGTATATACATATATCTATATAAGATTACTGCCTGGTATATACATATATCTATATAAGATTACGTGCCTGGTATATACATATATCTATATAAGATTACTGCCCGGTATATACATATATCTATATAAGATTACGTGCCTGGTATATACATATATCTATATAAGATTACTGCCCGGTATATACATATATCTATATAAGATTACGTGCCTGGTATATACATATATCTATATAAGATTACTGCCTGGTATATACATATATCTATATAAGATTACTGCCTGGTATATACGTATATCTATATAAGATTACGTGCCTGGTATATACATATATCTATATAAGATTACCTGCCTGGTATATACGTATATCTATACAAGATTACCTGCCTGGTATATACATATATCTATATAAGATTACGTGCCTGGTATATACATATATCTATATAAGATTACTGCCTGGTATATACATATATCTATATAAGATTACTGCCTGGTATATACATATATCTATATAAGATTACTGCCTGGTATATACATATATCTATATAAGATTACTGCCTGGTATATACATATATCTATATAAGATTACTGCCTGGTATATACATATATCTATATAAGATTACGTGCCTGGTATATACATATATCTATATAAGATTACTGCCTGGTATATACATATATCTATATAAGATTACTGCCTGGTATATACATATATCTATATAGGATTACCTGCCTGGTATATACATATATCTATATAAGATTACTGCCTGGTATATACATATATCTATATAAGATTACTGCCTGGTATATACATATATCTATATAAGATTACCTGCCTGGTATATACGTATATCTATATAAGATTACTGCCTGGTATATACATATATCTATATAAGATTACCTGCCTGGTATATACATATATCTATATAAGATTACTTCCTGGTATATACATATATCTATATAAGATTACTGCCTGGTATATACATATATCTATATAAGATTACGTGCCTGGTATATACATATATCTATATAAGATTACTGCCTGGTATATACATATATCTATATAAGATTACGTGCCTGGTATATACATATATCTATATAAGATTACTGCCTGGTATATACATATATCTATATAAGATTACTGCCTGGTATATACATATATCTATATAAGATTACGTGCCTGGTATATACATATATCTATATAAGATTACTGTCTGGTATATACATATAACTATATAAGATTACGTGCCTGGTATATACATATATCTATATAAGATTACTGCCTGGTATATACATATATCTATATAAGATTACGT
Organism: Dendropsophus ebraccatus; assembly: GCF_027789765.1. Lineage (NCBI taxonomy): Eukaryota > Metazoa > Chordata > Amphibia > Anura > Hylidae > Dendropsophus > Dendropsophus ebraccatus. Next base: position 5,438,286 of record NC_091458.1, on the reverse strand, counting down.
GCCCGGTATATACATATATCTATATAAGATTACGTGCCCGGTATATACATATATCTATATAAGATTACTGCCTGGTATATACATATATCTATATAAGATTACTGTCTGGTATATACATATATCTATATAAGATTACGTGCCTGGTATATACATATATCTATATAAGATTACGTGCCTGGTATATACATATATCTATATAAGATTACTGCCTGGTATATACATATATCTATATAGGATTACCTGCCTGGTATATACATATATCTATATAAGATTACGTGCCTGGTATATACATATATCTATATAAGATTACTGCCTGGTATATACATATATCTATATAAGATTACGTGCCTGGTATATACGTATATCTATATAAGATTACGTGCCTGGTATATACATATAACTATATAAGATTACGTGCCTGGTATATACATATATCTATATAAGATTACTGCCTGGTATATACATATATCTATATAAGATTACGTGCCTGGTATATACGTATACCTATCCTAAGATAAGAAGGGAAATAGATGGGACAACTTCTGTGTTATATCGGCTGTAGTCGCCATCTGGAGAGAATCCGAGGTCACCGTTGTCTCCTTCCTGCATGAATGTTCTTAATTGTCAAAAACTTACACCACTAAATTGTCACCAACCCGTAACAATTCCTGGGGTACATAAGAAGATGGCCAGTCTGTAACCTTGTCTCTTCCACCAGAGAGATTGACACAAGTGGTCGGGGTTCTCAGAACTCCCCAGTTGGTGTCCATTCACCTAAAGATGAGTATGTCAGGTCTCATGACGTCTGTAAGCGACGCAACAGAATAGATCGCATATGCATCCTCTTGCGGCAGATGCTGTCAGTATGGGACCAAAGCATAAACAGCCGACATTGGGTGATTGTTTATATCCACAGATACAAGGGCCTTCTTGAAGTGATGTTTTTCTCAGTCAGTGGCAGACCAATCTCACCCTCAAAGTGGGTGCAGGTAACCACTGATCCATCCAACACAGGGTGAGGCGCCCCTATTCAGGAGAGGCAGGCGAAGAAAACTTTGTTCCTAACAGAAGTGGCAGCCATCCAACATGTGAGAGATGAGAGCGGTAAGTGAGCTCTAGTCCACTTCAGCATATCTACCCATGGGGAAGCTATCGGAGTAAGAGCCAGAACCCATCTACAGTAGTGCATATCCATCTATGGGGAAGCTATCGGAGTAAGAGCCAGAACCCATCTACAGTGCTGCATATCCATCTATGGGGAAGCTATCAGAGTAAGATCCAGAACCCATCTACAGTGGTGCATATCCATCTATGGGGAAGCTATCGGAGTAAGAGCCAGAACCCATCTACAGTGGTGCATATCCATCTATGGGGAAGCTATCGGAGTAAGATCCAGAACACATCTACAGTGGTGCATATCCATCTATGGGGAAGCTATCGGAGTAAGATCCAGAACACATCTACAGTGGTGCATATCCATCTATGGGGAAGCTATCGGAGTAAGATCCAGAACCCATCTACAGTGGTGCATATCCATCTGTGGGGAAGCTATCGGAGTAAGCTCAAGAACCCATCTACAGTGGTGCATATCCATCCATGGGGAAACTATCGGAGTAAGAGCCAGAACACATCTACAGTGGTGCATATCCATCTGTGGGGAAGCTATCGGAGTAAGAGCCAGAACATATCCACAGTGGTGCATATCCATCTGTGGGGAAGCTATCGGAGTAAGAGCCAGAACCCATCTACAGTGGTGCATATCCATCTGTGGGGAAGCTATCGGAGTAAGATCCAGAACCCATCTACAGTGGTGCATATCCATCTATGGGGAAGCTATCGGAGTAAGAGCCAGAACCCATCTACAGTGGTGCATATCCATCTATGGGGAAGCTATCAGAGTAAAAGCCAGAACCCATCTACAGTGGTGCATATCCATCTATGGGGAAGCTATCGGAGTAAGATCCAGAACCCATCTACAGTGGTGCATATCCATCTGTGGGGAAGCTATCAGAGTAAGAGCCAGAACACATCTACAGTGGTGCATATCCATCTATGGGGAAGCTATCAGAGTAAAAGCCAGAACCCATCTACAGTGGTGCATATCCATCTATGGGGAAGCTATCGGAGTAAGATCCAGAACACATCTACAGTGGTGCATATCCATCTGTGGGGAAGCTATCAGAGTAAGAGCCAGAACACATCTACAGTGGTGCATATCCATCTATGGGGAAGCTATCAGAGTAAAAGCCAGAACCCATCTACAGTGGTGCATATCCATCTATGGGGAAGCTATCAGAGTAAGATCCAGAACACATCTACAGTGGTGTAACGCCTGGAGTAGTGGATCCACTGGACCGTCACTAGCGATGGCACTAACCTCACCAGGGAGCGGAGTCTAAGGGGCTGCTGGTTTCCACCAGAGCCCGCCGCAAGGCGGGAAGGACTTGCTGCTGCAGGCGACCCCCAGGTCGCTACCCCTGGCTTGGTTGCTAGTGACGGCAGGCGAGGCGTGGCAGGAGCAGTAGGCAGGAGATGGTGCTGGCAGAGGTCTGTAGGCGTAGCCGCAGGTGACAGGCTGAACAAAGGAGCGATAGTGTGACAGAGGAGCAGGAACCAGGAACAAGGACTGGGGACCAGGTAGCGGACAGGAATCAGGAACAAGGACTAGGGACCAGGTAGCGGACAGGAATCAGGAACAAGGACTAGGGACCAGGTAGCAGACAGGAATCAGGAACAACAGGGAGCTGGGCCAAACGCTATGGGAAGCATGTAGAGGCTCCAACACCTGTAGTGGGGCAGGGCTGGAATTTATAGGAAGTGATTAGTGCAACTTCCAATTAGGGGCGGACTGGCCCTTTAAATCTGAGACAGCCGGCGGGGACGCGTGCGCCGGCCGGCACAGTGGGTGACAGGAGCGGGGCGAGGTAAGGCGCCCCCCGGGGCCGAACTCGTAGCAGCGCCGGGTCCCTGCACATGGACCCCGGCAGCTGCATGGAGAGGTCGTGACAGTACCCCCCCCGTGACAGTACCCCCCCCCTTTGGCCTCCCCCTCTTTCTTGCCTGCAGATGGAGGCAAATCAGTGATGAAGTCCATCCCTATGTGGCGAGGGGATGTGGATTTGCGGATGAAACCCTTCTGTAAGTTCTCCCGGATGTAAGAGGACATGGCCTCAGTCTCGAGTACGGAGAGAGGATACACCCGACCTTGTGGAGAAGTTCCAGGAAGGAAGTCTATGGGATAATCGTACGCCGGATGAGATGGTAGAGAGTCCGCCTCCTCGGCAGAGAAGGCATCAGGCAAGTCTTGGTATTCCGCCGGTAGGCCGGATAGAGGCTTGTCGGGGTCGGGTGACAACATAGAGTACTTGGGCTGAGGTGACCTCAGACACTGGTTGGAACAGTCCTGACCCCAACTAAGAATCTCCCCGGTTCTCCAGTCCAGCTTAGGGGCATGTAATCGCAGCCAAGGGAGTCCCAGGAGGATGGTGGAAGAAGAATGGGGCAGGACGTAGAAGGAGATCTTTTCCTGATGTGAAGTGCCCACCTGGAGGACTAGAGGTGCGGTCTGGTAGTGCACATGCTCGGTAAGAATCTCGCCCGTGACCGAGGAGATAGTCAGGGGTCTGGCTAGTGGGGTCACGGTTAGCCGCCATCTTTGGACCAATGTAGCTGCAATAAAACTGCCTGCTGACCCAGAATCGAGAAAGGCAGTAGTCTGGTGAGTTTGTCCTGAGGTGTCTGGATGGAGACTGGCACAGACAACCTTGTAGAGGTGGCATTCACACTTAGGGAGACCTCTCCCACCGGACCTAGGTGCTGGCGTTTCCCGCACGCTTGAGGACGTTGGGGACATCTCAGCCGAAAGTGATCCGAACCACCGCAATAGAGGCAGAGATTCAGCTCCAGACGACGAATTCTTTCATCAGGCGTCAGGTGAGCCCGTTCCACCTGCATAGGAATCTCAGGAGTCGACTGGGACACCGGAACGTCAGGATTCTGGAAGACCGGCGCCAGCTGGTGATGGCGACGGGACAGGCTTACTCGCCATTCATGCCAGACCTCCTCCTCTCTCTCAGAAAAACGAGCATCAACCCTGGTGGCCAGTAGGATGAGTTCGTTCAGGGAGGTAGGTAGGTAGGTCTCGGGCGGAAAGCACGTCTCTCACCCGACTGGACAGGCCCTTCTTGAAGGTGGCTATCAGAGCGCCTCATTCCAGTCTAATTCTGCCGCCAAGGTGCGGAACTGGATGGCGTAGTCACCAACAGAGGAGCTCCCTTGAGAGAGGTTGAGGAGAGCAGTCTCAGCTGAAGAGGCACGGGCAGGTTCCTCAAAGACGGAGCGAAACTCAGCCAGGAAGGTTCGGAGATTGGCAGCAGCAGGGTCATCTTGGTCCCACAGCGGCGTGGCCCAAGCCAGAGCTCTACCCTCCAATAGGCTGATGATGAAAGCCACTTTAGAGTGCTAGGTGGGAAACTGACTACTTAAAAGTTCAATATGCATGGTGCATTGAGTCAGGAATCCTCTGCACAACTTGGAGTCACCAGCGTATTTGCTTGGGAGAGCCAGTCGAAAGTGTAGAAAAAGCAGCAGGAGGTGGTGTGCGCTGGGCTGTAGTATGCTGCTGTAAGGCGGCAGTCAGTTGTTGGATCTGCTGCAACTGTTTCTGGATTTGTTGCGCCTGTAGGGCGACCACTCGGGCTACTTCGCGGATATCAGGCACCTTGCCGGGATCCATGGTTGGAGCCTACTGTAACGCCTAGAGTAGTCGATCCACTGGACCGTCACTAGCGATGGCACTAACCTCACCAGGGAGCGGAGTCTAAGGGGCTGCTGGTTTTCACCAGAGCCTGCCGCAAGGCGGGATGGACTTGCTGCGGCAGGCGACCCCCAGGTTGCTACCCCTGGCTTGGTTGCTAGTGACGGCAGGCGAGGCGTGGCAGGAGCAGTAGGCAGGAGATGGTGCTGGCAGAGGTCTGTAGGCGTAGCCGCAGGTGACAGGCTGAACACAGGAGCGATAGTGTGACAGAGGAGCAGGAACCAGGAACAAGGACAGGGGACCAGGTAGCGGACAGGAATCAGGAACAAGGACTAGGGACCAGGTAGCGGACAGGAATCAGGAACAAGGACTAGGGACCAGGTAGCAGACAGGAATCAGGAACAACAGGGAGATGGGCCAAACGCTATGGGAAGCATGTAGAGGCTCCAACACCTGTAATGGGGCAGGGCTGGAATTTATAGGAAGTGATTAGTGCAACTTCCAATTAGGGGCGGACTGGCCCTTTAAATCTGATACAGCCGGCGCGCGCTCCCTAGGGGACGGGGACGCGCGCGTCGGCCGGCACAGCGGGTGACAGGAGCGGGGCGAGGTAAGGCGCCCCCCGGGGCCGAACTCGTAGCAGCGCCGGGTCCCTGCACATGGACCCCGCCAGCTGCATGGAGAGGTCGCGGCGGCCCGGAGCACGGGACGCCGCCACGGCCGTGACAAGTGGTGCATATCCATCTATGGGGAAGCTATCGGAGTAAGATCCAGAACACATCTACAGTGGTGCATATCCAACTATGGGGAAGCTATCGGAGTAAGATCCAGAACACATCTACAGTGGTGCATATCCATCTATGGGGAAGCTATCGGAGTAAGATTCAGAACACATCTACAGTGGTGCATATCCATCTGTGGGGAAGCTATCGGAGTAAGAGTCAGAACCCATCTACAGTGGTGCATATCCATCTGTGGGGAAGCTATCGGAGTAAGAGCCAGAACCCATCTACAGTGGTGCATATCCATCTGTGGGGAAGCTATCGGAGTAAGAGCCAGAACCCATCTACAGTGGTGCATATCCATCTGTGGGGAAGCTATCGGAGTAAGTAACCCATCTACAGTGGTGCATATCCATCTGTGGGGAAGCTATCGGAGTAAGTAACACATCTACAGTGGTGCATATATATCTATGGGGAAGCTATCGGAGTAAGATCCAGAACCCATCTACAGTGGTGCATATCCATCTATGGGGAAGCTATCGGAGTAAGATCCAGAATCCATCTACAGTGGTGCATATCCATCTATGGGGAAGCTATCGGAGTAAGATCCAGAATCCATCTACAGTGGTGCATATCCATCTATGGGGAAGCTATCGGAGTAAGATCCAGAACCCATCTACAGTGGTGCATATCCATCTGTGAGGAAGCTATCGGAGTAAGATCCAGAACCCATCTACAATGGTGCATTGGGGCAGGTGATCAGCAGCATTTACTGTTATTTTTTTGCATGGACCAAGAGATCTATCCAGCAACAAGGGAATTTGCAACGCCTTAATGTAAAAGGCTAAAGCCATGATATAATGGAATGGTCTCTGGACAAGAAGATGTTCTGGCAAATCACCAGATATTATATTGGTCCCATGGCCATTTTGAGTAAAACCAGAATGCGTGGTTTTAACTCCCTAAAACTACTGGGGACGATAACCAGTAGAAGTTTTTGTAAAAAGACAATACAGGATCAGGTCTCATTAATCCTGACAGGCCCCTACTGATGAGCTCAGGCTCTTCAGAATCGGTGGTCAACATGCTTCTGCTATTAAATGCAGAAGCCACAAATAGAACCTTTCGGAGGTTCAAGAAGGTTTTCTATCCTGGTGTGAGAAGGATCAAACCTTCCATATCACCCTCAACTGAGGCGATCCTTCGATTTCTCCAGGATGGGTTTGAGAATGGGCTAAAGCTGCTACCGTCAAAGTACATGAGATTTATTACAGCTACGCAGAGGATTAAAGCGACTGTCATGGATCCAGCTTCCAAGTGGGATCTGGGACTTGTCCTGGATCACCATGCAAGGCTCCGTTTTGAGTTCTTATCTTTGGTTGAATTAAAATAACTGTGCACTCAAGGTGCTTCCTAGGAGCTGTTACATCTGTTATACGCAGGAGTGTGTCCAGGCATTAGGAGCCACTGAACCAGATCGTGCTATCTTTTAGGACTTAGTTGCCTTTTACCCTTAAGGTTCCTTCCTTATCCAACATTACTCAGCAGATTGAGCGAGTCACCTGTTTTTTGCCCAAATTCCTCCATTAAGGAAGAGTTACACCTGCGCTATCTGGATGTGGGCCGAGCCTTGAGCCTGCGCTCTATGGATGTGGGGCGAGCCTTGAGCCTGCGCTCTCTGGTTGTGGGCCGAGCCTTGAGCCTGCGCTCTCTGGTTGCGGGCCGAGCCTTGAGTCTGCGCTTTCTTGTTGTGGGCCGAGCCTTGAGCCTGTGCTCTCTGGTTGTGGGCCGAGCCTTGAGCCTGCGCTCTCTGGTTGTGGGCCAAGCCTTGAGCCTGCGCTCTCTGGTTGTGGACCGAGCCTTGAGCTTGCGCTCTTCTGTTGTGGGACGAGCCTTTAGTCTGCGTTTTATTTTGCGGGCCGAGCCTTGAGTCTGCGCTTTCTTGTTGTGGGCCGAGCCTTGAGCCTGTGCTCTCTGGTTGTGGGCCGAGCCTTGAGCCTGGGCTCTCTGGTTGTGGGCCAAGCCTTGAGCCTGCGCTCTCTGTAGGTGGGCCGAGCCTTGAGCCTGCGCTCTGTAGGTGGGCCGAGCCTTGAGCCTGCGCTCTCTGTAGGTGGGCCGAGCCTTGAGCCTGCGCTCTCTGGATGTGGGCCGAGCCTTGAGCCTGCGCTCTCTGGATGTGGGCCGAGCCTTGAGCCTGCGCTCTCTGGATGTGGGCCGAGCCTTGAGCCTGCGCGCTCTGGATGTGGGCCGAGTCTTGAGCCTGCATTTTTTGATTGTGGGCTGAGCCTTGAGCCTGCGCTCTCTGGTTGTGGTCCGAGCCTTGAGCCTGCGCTCTCTGGTTGTGGGCCGAGCCTTGAGGGGGTTTTCTCTTGTATTTTACTCTCGATTTGCTCCCTGGATCCTTTGTTTACAATCTCGATGGAAGGTCCCCTATAACTGCACAGCAGGGCCGGCTGCAAGTTTTATCGGGCCCTCGGGTGACAGAGCCTCAGCGGGCCCCTCATACATCCATCCATCCTCTATGCACAATCAATTGACACACCACTAACAGTCGCTCCAGGTCTGTCTCCGTCTCCTGTGTCTTCTGATGTCCAGCCCCTCACCCTGCACTACAGTGATCAGGCTGAACATCAGCACACCGGGCTCCTCTCTCTTTCTGGGCCCCCCTCTCTCTTTGGGCCCCTGGAGGCACTTGGGCTCTGGCATTTGCCTGGGTAAGCCCTGTGCTGATGCTGCTAAACAGCGAGCTGTACAGTTTATGGCTCCCTGCTCAGTGTACAGGGACTCCTATCAGGTCCCTGCTTCTATAGCTCCTGAGTGGTGGCCTGTATGGACAGTGCGCTGATCCCCTAACAGGTGTCCCTGCTTATGTTCTCATCAACCTGAAAGGAATCCCAAAAAAATCTGTTACAACCACTGTATGTTACATACATGACTAATGTGCTCACTCCATCTGTATCCGCAGTGATATATATCACACTGCGGCACCGACACTGGAGAGAAAACCACCGATCTGCTGCAATCACTGCTGCACTGTCTATGCCATTAGAGGAGGAGGAAGGATTCTCCCAGCGGAGCCCCAAAAAGTGATTACATACTACTACTACTACTACTACAATATATATACTTATATATTTGCCACAAAGAAAAAACAGGTAACCAGCACAGCGGTAAATAATATGCCCTAGTACATGAAGGTGGATATATTGCCGTATAGGAGGCTACATATAACGATGCCGTATTCCCGGGGTGCTCGGAGCAGAAGCCAGCAAACAGTCAATGTTGAGGTAAGAGAAAAGAAGTTCCGCACTCACCGGATCCGATGCAATCAGGCAAATCAGAGTACTTTTAGGCTAGAAGATAGGCTGGTATAGCCTGAAACGGCCGTCGCTGCAAGAGGCGCTTTGAGCACCCTATTCCATCCCCTCCCCGCTATGTGTAAGTCCACACAATAAAGATTTGCCTGATTGCATCGGATCCGGTGAGTGCGGAACTTGTTTTCTCTTACCTCATCATACCATTATATATACTACTATAAATATATACTATATGTACTACTACTATATACTATTATATATATACTACTAATATCTACCATTATATATACTACTACTATATACTACTGCTGGGTTGTTAGGTTACACTGAAAGCCGATAATTCCCTGGTACGCGGAGTGTCTGGAAGAGAGATATAACCAACAATCACAGTATAACGTCCCCTCTACCCAGAGGGAGAACCAAGTCATGGAGGAAAGAAAATTGTATGGAAAATAGAAAAAGATTTATAGATAAACATTGTCTTTATTTGGTCAAAGTGTAAAAAACCTACAGTGATGTGTATGTGTGTGTGTATACATATATGTGTGTGTGTGTGTGTGTGTGTGTGTGTTTGTATATAAAGCCTGTAGTCACACATAGAGTCCAGAATAACGTATGGGGAGAAGCATATAATAATAAAATTAAGCAGATTGCTCTCCTGTCCCTCTCCCTCCTCCTCTTCTCCCTCTTCCTCCTCCTCTTCTCCCTCTTCCTCCTGTGACTTTTGCCTCCGCTGTCACTTTGCTTCAGTCTCTTCCTCCTGTGACTTTTGCCTCCGCTGTCACTTTGCTTCAGTCTCTTCCTCTCCCTTCTCCTTCCTCTCCCTCCTCTTCTTCCTCTTCCTCCTGTGACTTTTGCCTCCGCTGTCACTTTACTTCAGTCTCTTCCTCTCCCTTCTCCTTCCTCTCCCTCCTATAAATTTTTCCTCCACTGTCACTTTGTTTCTGTCTCTTCCTCCTCTTCCTCCTGTGACTTTTGCCTCCGCTGTCACTTTGCTTCAGTCTCTTCCTCCTCCTCTCCCTCCTGTGACTTTTGCCTCGGCTGTCACTTTGCTTTAGTCTCTTCCTCTCCCTTCTCTTTCCTCTCCCTCCTCTTCTCCCTCTTCCCCCTCCTGTGACTTTTGCCTCCGCTGTCACTTTGCTTCAGTCTCTTCAATACTCCTCTTCTCCCTCTTCATCCTGTGACTTTTGCCTCCGCTGTCACTTTACTTCAGTCTCTTCCTCTCCCTTCTCCTTCCTCTCCCTCCTCTTCCTCCTCCTCTTCCTCCTGTGACTTTAGCCTCCGCTGTCACTTTGCTTCAGTCTCTTCCTCTCCCTTCTCCTTCCTCTTCTCCATCTTCCTCCTCCTCTTCTCCCTTTTCCTCCTGTGACTTTTGCCTCCGCTGTCACTTTGCTTCAGTCTCTTCCTCTCCCTTCTCCTTCCTCTCCCTCCTCCCTCTTCCTCCTGTGACTTTTTCCTCCGCTGTCACTTTGCATCAGTCTCTTCCTCTCAGATTTCTCTCCTGTTGGTAATTTCCTGCTCTCCTGAAGAGATGATCGTTCGAACTCGAACCTTCGGCATTTGACTCCCGCTGCCTTCCCGTTCAATGGGAAAGGTGGAGACAGCCTGAGTACCGCCTGGGACATAGGCTGTATCCCTGTTTTCCAGGTGGTACTCGGGCTGTCTCCATCTTCCCCATGGAACGGGAAGGCAGCAGGAGTCAAATGCCGAAGGTTCTAACCTGAACTCCAGCCCTGTTCAATCATCTCTCTCCTCTCCTGTCAACGCCTCCTCACTCCTTTCCTCACAGAGTTTGTATCCCGGATCTCTCTAGAAGGAGCTTATCCTCTTGGACACGACATCCAGGTATATACAGTCTCTTCATTTTGTGGATTCAACATTTAATTTCTTTTTAAATAATTTTCCCCATAAAGAATGTCATGGCCTCTTCTCTTCTACGTGAACTTTCTGATGAGCAACAAGATGTGATTTATATGCAAAGCATTTCCCACATTCTGAACATGAATAGGGCTTCTCTCCTATGTGAATTATCTGATGTCTAACAAGACTTGATTTACATGAAAAATATTTCCCACATTCTGAACAAGAATGTGTTTTCTCTCCTGTGTGACTTCTCCGATGCGTTTCCAGATTAGCTTTAGATATAAAAAATTTCCCACATTCAGAACATGTATATGGCTTTTCTCCTGTGTGAGTTCTTTCATGCATTACAAGACTTGATTTACTTGAAAATGATTTTCCACATTCACAACATGAGTATGGCTTTTCTCCTGTGTGACTTCTCTTATGCAGAACAAGATACGATTTATTTGAAAAACATTTCTTACATTCTGGACATGCATATGGCTTCTCTCCAGTGTGGATTCTCTTATGAGTATTTAAATACGCTTTAGTTGTAAAACATTTACCACATTCTGAACATGAATGTTGCTTCTCTCTTGTGTGACTTTTCCCATGTGCAACAAGACTTGATTTTGATATATAATATTTCCCACATTCAGAACATGGAAAAGACTTGTCTCTTATGTGAATTGCCTTATGAGACGAAAGCTCTGATTTTTTTGTAAAAGATTTCCCACATTCAGCACATGGATAAGACTTTTCTTTTGTGTGAGTTGCCTTGTGAGACGCAAGCTCCGATTTTTCTATAAAACGTTTCCCACATTCTAAACATGAATATGACTTCTCTTTTATGTGACGTATTTCATGTGTGTAAAGACTGGTTTTAGATCTAAAATATTTCCCACATTGAGGACACGGATATGGACCCTTTTCTGTGTGAGATTCCTGATGTTTAACAAGAACAGCTTTTTGAGCAAAACGTTCCCCACATTCTGAACATGAATATGGATATTCCGCTGTGTGCAGTCTCTCATGTGACACAAGCTCAGACTCATCTGTAAAACATTTCCCACATAGTGAACATGAATACTTCTTCCCTGTGTGACTTCTTCTGTGTGTTACGAGATCTGAGTTTTTTGTAAACTCTTTCCCACATTCACCACAATGAAACCTTTTCCGGTCTGTCTGATCTGTCCTTGTGGTAACAACCTGTGATGGGTCAGGAGAAGGTTCCTCATGATTAGGGGGATTATATGATAGATCTGTCCTGTGACCTCCTGGATGTACAGTAAGGTCCCGGCGGGTTTCTCCTGAGAAGTGCTGCTCCACTTCTTCATCTTCTACTTTATAATTTAATGATAATTCAGAGTTTCCGTCAGCCGCATCACTGGGATTCTCTGTTTGAAATAAAAATGATTAGCTTATTATTATTTTTTTTACCCACCATGGAAACGCATAGATCCTGATCATCGCTCCCTCCTTTATATTCATTTTCCGCCTCCTCCCCTCTGGGTCTGGAGGATACGGCATCTAAACCTCCATGTTTTTTGCATTTCTATGAGTAGATACATATAGGGGGCGGGCTTGGCTTTCATTGGCCGTCTGCTTTTATGTGGTTTATATGCAGATTTTTTCTTCCATGTTACAGATATTAATCAGCTTGTTGTATTTTGGCTGAATCTCGCCCTCTGGTTTGTATGGTACCTGCCTGTTTAGTTGTTGATTACCCCTGTGGCTGTGGTCATTTATACTAGTTATATGGGGGATACATGTTGCTGTATATTACACACAGTAGATGTAATATCATCAGTCTGTCCATCACAGTGTAATGCCCAGGAGTGAGGGACATTCGCTATACTGGAAGGCCATCACTTTATTTCCTATGTCTATTATAAGGTGTTGACTGTGGTCGCAGCGGACCCTGCAGGGTAAGCCGGACTATGACACGGGAGGTTTGGAGGGTGCTGCTTTTCCAATGTCTGTAGAGAACAGTTTTTAGAGGTAAAAAACAGACATGTTGACCTTTTCAATGTTATGTCTAGGAAGAAACTGCTAGGTCATTCCTATAGACTTGTATGGAAACTCAATACAAGTCTATGGCATGTTTACTGTGACAGCTGACTCTTTGGACTGATTCCCCATTGGGGTGCACCACACCTTAATTCCCCCTCCAGAGAGCAGCAACACGTGGAGACAGAGCGGCAGTGTCTGGGGGCCGAGAGTTGGGGCCACTTCTACCCCAGGTGCTGCAACCACAGCGATCACTGTTGTCTTTATTACACAGAGCGATAATCAGCCACATCATGTCATATAGTCCTAACACCCTATCTGG